>NW_015505944.1:187339-207770 GCF_001515645.1 Sinocyclocheilus grahami
TTCACCCAAAAATGAAAATGCTGTCATCATTTACTCACCCTCACGTCGTTCCAAACCTGTATGAGTTGCTTTCTTATGTCGAACACAAAAGAAGATATTTTGAAGATTGCTGGTAATCAAACAGTTGGTGGTTGCCATTGACTTCCATATTATTATTTTTTCCTACTATGGAAGTCAATGGCAACCACCAACTGTTTGATTACCAGCAATCTTCAAAATATCTTCTTTTGTGTTCGACATAAGAAAGCAACTCATACAGGTTTGGAACGACGTGAGGGTGAGTAAATGATGACAGCATTTTCATTTTTGGGTGAACTTTCCCTTTAATGGGTGCAGCGACGTGGCCACATAATAACCACTTCGGGAGTTATTTCTCTAATAATTTTAATGGCCAGGAGTCACAACCACACATCAAGACATTATTTGTTTCAAGACATTTGACATGTTTTCATCCTGAAATGTGTTGAACTATTTTTTACGCACCTCATCCCAAACCTTCCATTGCAAATTCCAAAACGTCATTTTAGAGCTAATAACAGGCTTGAGCCATTGATATGCAGGCTAATGCAGTTATTAGAGAGAGAGATTAAGTGCGTGTGAATATGTACGTCTGTGCGTCTCTCAGCAGCATTCAGCAGCAGCGTCTACTAATAGCCAATCTTTAAGTTAAACTGCTTCAAGAACCTCGCTACTGAGAAATGTCATGTAGCTTTTCAGCTGCAAAACTATTTTATTGCTAAATTCACGGGGCGGCGTTGACGACAAGTTTCTGTCTGCGTGTGTGCGCGAGTGTGTGTGTCTGTGTGTGTGTGTGTGTGTGTGCGTCTGTGAGAGAGAACCGGAGAAAGCGTGATTTCCGTACATAAAAAAGGTCGGAAATAGTGGAAGATGTGGAAATAGTTTGTCATTTTTACCCTAGTGTTTGTTATATTTATTTGCCCAATGTCTTCTAAGGTTTTGGTTCTTTTATTGTTGTAGATAGCCCATAGTATAACAAAATATTATATATCTCTTCATTGTGTTTTGAAATATTTACAGTAGGAAATTCTTCATGGAACATGATCTTTACTTAATATCCTAATGATTTTAGCCATAGAAGAAAAATGTATAATTTTGACCCATACAATGTATTGTTGGCTATTGCTACAAATATCCCCCAGCGACTTAACACTGCTTTTTTGCTCCAGGGTCACATATATGGATTGTTTTGCTGGAAACCTCAGTATATTCATATGCACATGGTGTGAAATACTGTTTGATTTGTTTTGACTGATTTATTTAGCAATTTGATTGTAAATGATGCCTCCAACATGATCCCAATCACTGTCACTATGTCAGTCAGCTAAATAATGTCACGTTGCTGATATTTTTACATCGGCAGAGTTTGCAGGACGATGTTCAAAACATCACAGTAAATCAAATGTTTGCAAGACATACAAATATAATCAATTAAATCAACATTGTTGGAACAGAAGACTCTTAACCCTATAAAGCCTGCTGTATCATATTTGATACTCAGTGCTGGGTAGTAACGATGTGATTAAAAACGACAAGATTCAAAAAAATTGTAGTACTTGTAATTAGATTATATTACATTTTAAAATGCTCATAATCAGATTACAGTTACTTTTTATGAATTACATGATTACAAATGATTCGCACAATGGCATTAAATTATTTGTAATTTATTTATTCTGATACAGTATAATATATTTAAAACCTGGAAGACTTTGTCCATGTCATTGCTATATTCATGTTTCTTAGTGTTTGTTCATGTGATGCAGGGATTCCCAAACTTTCTTTGTCAGTCAAACTTACCTAAAATATTTACTTGAAGTTTAAATTGATTTAAAGTTAATTTTTCAAATAATTAACAACATTTGCATGTTTTCTGATGTTATCAATAATCCCATTGAAATCAATAAACAAGTTAGGTAAAAGTAATCCAAAAGTAATCCGAATACATTACCTAAAATTAGTAATCTATCAATTACATTACCGACTACAATTTTCATCATGTAATTAGTAATCAGCAAAAGACTACAATGTGTAAGTAATCTAGCTCTGTTGATACTCAAATTTTTAAGGTCTCTAAATTTTAAACATGATCAAAACTTTGCTGAAAAGCATGTTGTACACAATCTACTACATGCCTTCTGTTGTCTGATTAATAGTTTACATTATTTTAACAAGTTTAATATCATTCTAAAAACGCCCACCTTCAGGTAGTGGTTCACGGCTTACTCTTTGTCCATGAAAATATCAGCAAAGACTTTGTCCATGTCATTGCTATATTCATGTTTCTTAGTGTTTGTTCATGTGATGCAGGGATTCCCAAACTTTCTTTGTCAGTCAAACTTACCTAAAATATTTACTTGACGTTTAAATTGATTTAAAGTTAATTTTTCAAATAATTAACAACATTTGCATGTTTTCTGATGTTATCAATAATCCCATTGAAATCAATAAACAAGTTAGGTAAAAAGTAATCCAAAAGTAATCCGAATACATTACCTAAAATTAGTAATCTATCAATTACATTACCGACTACAATTTTCATCATGTAATTAGTAATCAGCAAAAGACTACAATGTGTAAGTAATCTAGCTCTGTTGATACTCAAATTTTTAAGGTCTCTAAATTTTAAACATGATCAAAACTTTGCTGAAAAGCATGTTGTACACAATCTACTACATGCCTTCTGTTGTCTGATTAATAGTTTACATTATTTTAACAAGTTTAATATCATTCTAAAAACGCCCACCTTCAGGTAGTGGTTCACGGCTTACTCTTTGTCCATGAAAATATCAGCATCTGCACCAGATTGCATATTTTTGCTCGGTTTGGGCCTCTTGGTTTTTTTTGTCCTCGAAAATGAGCATCATATTCTCTTATATCATACTGTATGAGCCATAAAAGCCTGATGTATCAAATATGATGCTTGACAAAAAAAATAATAATAATAATAATATTTTGTCGGATCGATAAACTGTTCCGTTTCAAAAAATGAGATTTTTCTGACTTGTATTAGTCATGATGTCAGGCTACGCAGGGTTAACACTGGTCCTGAGGTTATGAGAACCTGATCAATGGGTTCCCACTGACAAACATACATAGCTCAGCGCTGGATCTCACAGCTGATTGAAAACATATGTTTTACATAACTTAAGCCTGGGTAGGGTTATGTAACAGATTTGAGACGCTCTCTCTCTCTCTACTTCTCTCTTTCGTCTAGAAATGAACGCAAATATCTCTGCATCTTTGGAGGCCACCCAACCCCTGCGTCGTTTAAATGAAATGGGAACTGCAGTAAAGTGCTGGCCCAATATCAGAAAGTAGATTAGACTGATTAGCTTATACACAAGACAAAGATAGAGACTGGACTGAAGATTTCTCAAGTGTATCCACCAAATGTGACCCTGCAGCACAAAAGCAGTGTTAAGTCGCTGGGGGATATTTGTAGCAATATCCAACAATACATTGTATGGGTCAAAATGATTGATTTTTCTTTTATGCCAAAAATCATTAGGATATTAAGTAAAGATCATGTTCCATGAAGATATTTTGTAAGTTTCTTTCTGTAAATATATCAAAACTTAATTTTCTGATTAGTAATATGCATTGCTAAGAACTTCATTTGGACAACTTTAAAGGCGATTTTCTCAATATTTAGTTTTTTTGCACCCTCAGACTCCAGATTTTCAAATAGTTGTATCTCAGCCAAATATTGTCCGATCCTAACAAACCATACATCAATGGAAAGCTTATTTATTCCGCTTTCAGATATTGTATAAATCTCAATTTCGAAAAATTTACCCTTATGACTGGTTTTGTGGTCCAGGAATGTGTTTTAAGACGTCGCCATTGTCTGGATCCATCCTAGCATACTGTTTACTACATAATATAAAGTTTCCTGTTGACTACTTTTGTCAATATAGCATATGAAACGACATGCACTATGCAATGCGTACTTATTTTGCTGTTATGTGACCTCAACACATTGCATATTTAATTGCTTAGTGAGTCAGGTATTGACTTATGGACTTTTTTTAGAGTGATATATATTCCAAGCCTTCTAAAGTAAAGTTTTTAAAATGTTGTTTTCCAAGGAAAGAAATTAAAGAAAGTAGCAATGACGAGAGGGAGTAAATTATGACAGAATGCTAATTTTTTGGTGAAGTGTTCCTTGAAATTGTTTTTTTTTTTTTAATTAAATTCTAAGTCACTTTGATCAAAATCATCTGCTAAATGTATAATGCCAGCCTCATCTCTCACCTTGAACAGCATCCAGGCCTGCCAGAAACCCAATGCACTTACACTCTCTCTCTCTATCTCATTTCTGTTTAGTGTGATTGTCTATTCGTTTCAGTTTCCAAATGACATACTGCAGAAGAGTTTCTCTGGAGAAAGCTCGAGGCGCTGTGAAGCGAGAGTTAGACAGTTAGACACATTTATTTTTCCTCTTCCAAGTTAGTTCTAGTTTTGTCTTCATTTCTGTTGCCCTTCACAATCTCTGCTGTGTATATGTCTGTCTGTCTCACTCGGTCCCTTGCTCAATGCCGTTTTTGTGTCGGCCTCCGACAGAATTCTGTTCACCTCCTCCCTCCTTTCTGCTAGAAGGTCAGATCTTGCTATTGGGTGAAATGAACAAACTCAGCATGTGGCCTTGTCACATTTTTAAAGGAATATTCTAGGGTGCAAAACGCGTTAGAGGAATAGTTCAAACAGAAAATTTAATTATGTCATTTTACTGCATGAATGATATGTGAACGATATGACTGATTCTTTAACAGATTTAAAGAACTGATCAAAACTGTTCTTGAATCAGTCCAATGAGGGTAGGTTTACACCACAAAGATTGTACTAAAACTGGAAAGTAAAAAAAAAAAAAGTTTTCACAACAACATTGTCAAAAAGATCCCCATTCACACAGTTCAACAAAAACGCTGTATAATACATGCCAGGCCAGTAGTTGGCAATGTCTCTTTGTAAAGAAACACTACGTGAACACGTAATATCAATGCGCACGATGTCACCGTTTTAACAAATTGACATTTTTATTGGTTACACCAAGACAATAATCATTTTCAAAAGCTTGCACTTTGAAACACATTTTCTAAAAGTTTGTTTTCAGGCCACCAAAACGCTGTTGTCATGTAAATGAAGAGTCAAAATTGATCAAAAGTTTTCCGTTTTTACGGTGTTACGTATTCACCCCCTGCAGGGGACGTTATTAGTGATTATTACACGGCTCTGTGAAATACTTGATTCTGATTGGTCAGTCGCGACATTCCGAGGTATGTTATCCTTCGATAACAACCTGTAAAAGCTGATAACACACGCTCATCTGGGTAACAGCAGTTGGCGCTGTACTCTTGCTTGAACTATTTGTTCTTGGTTTAAGCTTTGCGTTTGTTTAGCTAATACAATATTAAAACTCGATTCAAAATGGTGTACAATTATTTAATTATGTCATCCTGGTATCGCGGACTCGCTCTCATTTCATACAAACGGAGCTGCTGCCATTTTGCTACGATTGTTTTGTACGCTGTAATGAATTCTAAGAGAACTAACAAGGTTTTAAAACATACTTGCACTTTGAAACACATTTTCTAAAAGTTTGTTTTCAGGCCACCAAAACGCTGTTGTCATGTAAATGAAGAGTCAAAATTGATCAAAAGTTTTCAGTTTTTACGGTGTTATGTATTCACCCCCTGCAGGGGACGTTATTAGTGATTATTACACGGCTCTGTGAAATACTTGATTCTGATTGGTCAGTCGCGACATTCCGAGGTATGTTATCCTTCGATAACAACCTGTAAAAGCTAATAACACACGCTCATCTGGGTAACAGCAGTTGGCGCTGTACTCTTGCTTGAACTATTTGTTCTTGGTTTAAGCTTTGCGTTTGTTTAGCTAATACAATATTAAAACTCGATTCAAAATGGTGTACAATTATTTAATTATGTCATCCTGGTATCGCGGACTCGCTCTCGTTTCATACAAACGGAGCTGCTGCCATTTTGCTACGATTGTTTTGTACGCTGTAATGAATTCTAAGAGAACTAACAAGGTTTTAAAACATTTTCGTCTTAATTCTTTTATTGCCTTAATTATTTTTGTGGTGAAATTTGTGTAATAAGTGGTTTGACTGCACCGTTTCCCTTAAATGTCCGTCTCACGGAAGCTTTGCATTCAAATATTTCAACTCAAATCAATATTTTGCATCTAATTATTTACTTATGTGGCAAGCAGCCGTGTAATAAGCGGGATCATGTACATCCAGCTGGATGTACATGATCCCTTACATAACCAACATTTTGAGTCGGCTCCTCTGACAAAGCTATACTATACGTTGTGTTTTTATATTTTCTCAGAAGACTTCAGGTCATATGTACTGTATTTTCTTGTAATTAAAAAAATATATTTTATTTATTTAATTTGTCAAACTTGCTCGTTCTAACCAAAGACCCTGCTAGTTCTAAACAAAAGTTCATAACCAAAACCTTCATCACATGGTAAGTGGGTTCTTTCAGTTTAGGAAAAGGGATATGGGTCAGCTGACTTGAATACACATCGCTTACAGTGGTTATCGGTTAAAAAAAAAAAAGGTTACATGCAGAGATCTTTAACTACCCTACTGAAGAAATCTAGCATTCTATGCTGGTCCAGGGTGGTTTATATTGGTTAGTGCTGGTTTGGTGCGAATTCAGCTGGTTGGTTCGCATATAGCCATGATGATCACCAACAAAAACTGATGCTCAACTGGTTAACCTGGTTGAGCAAATGTGCAAATTTTCTTGAATGAAATGCAATCATTCCACTGTGGTGAATATGCATAAAATGTTAAATCTGCGTAGGTAACTTTATGCCCTCACACAAAACTATTGAAGCTTGTTTCTGCCACAAATAAAACAAAAGTACTATACATTAAAAAGAAATGCTTGCAAATGCGAGTTTATATCTCTGGCATTTCTTCTTAGAATTGCACGTTTATATCTCACACTTGTGACTTTTCTTTTTAGAATTGTGAGTTCTATACTCACAATTGTGAGTTTATACCTCACAATTCTGAGAAAAAAGGTCACAATTGTGAGATGGAATTGGAATTGCAAGAAACAAATTCTGAATTAACAACTTGCAGAACTGAGAATTGGCTTTTTATTTTTTATTCCATGGCGGAAAACAAAAAAAAGAATTGCGAGACTCAAAATTCAGAGAAAGAAAAACAACAACAACTAAAGCTCAACTGTCAAGCTTTTTTGGTAAACCTGGTCGAGCAAGTAAAAATAATGCCATCACATTTTCTGTTTGATGAGTTTTCACAGAAAAAATCCAGTCATTCCAGCATGACTAATTAATGTAACCAACTTAAAACTAAGCAAAATCTGCATGGGGAACTTTATCACCGTCATGCAAAACTATAGAATAAAAAAGGTCATTGCTGCTTTTTAACAGTATATTGTGCAATTGTGAATTAGAAATTCACAGTTGCGAGTTAACATCTCGCAACTCTGATTTTTAGTTTTGTTTGAGTTTGTTAAAAAGTCACTATTTCTTGTCCATTGCAAGGAGAAAAAAAAAGAGTTGCAAGACTTAAATTGTTAGATGTTGTCAATTAGATTATGGTATTAATAAGATGCACAATGCCACAGAGATACTTTTAATAATAATCACAGAGAACTCTAGCAAGGAAAATAACCAATACCACGTTAAAGACACAATGAGAACTGCCAAAGGAATGAACAAAACAGGGAATACACACAGAGGACTTAACTATAGACACCGGTGGAATCAACCAATGAGCACGGTAACAAACAGGGAGAACTTAGTAAACTGAACTGAAAGGAAACACGGGAACATGGCATATGAAACATAGCATAATCCTGACAGATGTAAACTCAGAATTGCAAGAAAGAAAGTTTGAATTATGATTTTATGAAGTCAAAATGACCCTTTTCTTATTTGGTGGCAGAAACAAGCTTATATAAAACACCTCATCATACAGATTCCTGTTGAAATGATTGAATTTCACCAAGCAACAGCACATACTGTATTGGATCCAAAACACAACATATGCTGGTCTTTTCAGCGGCGTATTAAACTGCCACCGCCTGAACACCCGCTGCAAGTTGGTATTGCCTTACTGTACCGCATGTGTCCCTGATTCTCCCACCAGAATGAAAGTGCAGCCATGCAGGACGCAATCTTGTTTCAGATTGTGGCATATAATGGAACAGTAATAACACGCTGTTCAACCACAATAGAGCTGTGTGACAGTCCAGGGCAGAGAATGCATACACCAGCCTCTGCACATCCCCACTGCGTCTGCTTATCAGGGGTGAAAAAAAAGAACTCAGAAATTATACTTAAGTGAAAGTATGTATACTGAGTGAAAATTCCATACAATTTATAGTCCAAGTATTTAGCCAAAAGCATAAAGTAAAAAGTGCAACTTTAAAGTCAATTATTTTAAAGTATCAAAAACTACAAGTACATAAAAAGAGAGACAACTCCCTGGTAGAACGTTAATAAACGATGCATTTACAAAGCATTTATAACATTGTATAATGTTATTTTAAAACACGAATTGTTTTACAGCGTTATAACAATTAATGGTAGCCATCAAAATACAAATATTTAAACCAATATTGCTGAACAGAACACACACATATTCTCATTTGAAGTGTAGTGGACCTTTGCCAGCTGATTTCAATGTTAAACACCGAAGCATATACTATCTCTTAACCTCAGAGCTCACAAAAGGCCTGTCTTGAAAGATTTATGCAACCTATTAATATATATATATATATATATATATATATATATACACATTTCTTTATGGATTTTTTTTTTGTACTCTTACAAAAAACTAATCGTTGCACTCTGTTGTTTGGCTAAATAACACAAAAAACCTGTTTGGATAAGAACAACCTGACCATCAAACCTCAAAACACCACTGTAAACATGTAACTAGTACTTTTCGAGTCAAAATAAAATAGCATGGAGTAAAAAGTACTGGTTCCTTTTTGGAACTGCAATTAAGTGAAAGTACAAGTATTCAGTACGAAACCCTCAAAATAACACTAATAAAGTAGTGGCTAGTAAAGTATTGTAATCAAGTACAAATTTTCATGCATTTTACAACCCCACTTCTTGTATTGATTATAGTTTAAGCAATGGTTATGATTTATTGTTTTTCGTCATTTCATGTCCTAATCAGTGTTAAGGGAAATGCATTACAAGTAACGCGAGTTACGTAATCAGGTGACTCCTTTAAAGTAACTAGTAAATTAACACATTACTTTTTAATTTACAAGAAAATATCTAAGTTACTTTTTCAAATAAGTATTCCCATTTACTGACGGTCTCATGAAAATGCATATAAATAGTACATCAAATAAAAACAGAAAATCGTGGTATTGATACACAAAAATTTACTTTTGCGTGCATATGATACGCACATGTTTGGCGTGCATATAATACGCAGTTCTCACGTACATATGATACTCATCTACCCCACAACCCTAATCCTACCCATTACGCATCATATGCACACCAAAGTCAATTTTAACGTATAAACAGTACGCCAAATCGAAACCATAAACTTGTGCTATTGATACACACTTTCATGAGATCGGGTTGTACTGTAGTTCTAGACTAAATGCGAACATGCACTTATTTATCTCACATGCACAAAAACAGATTCAGTGTTCCACAAAATGAATAAAAACTGTAAAAAAGCAAACTCGGAAAATGATGCAAACCTGCAATAATTAAATGTTAAATTGGCAGAATGGCAGCACAGCTGAAAGGTTTGTTTGAGTGTGAATTTACATTTCTTCAGCCTGAGGGAATGAACGGGCTTTTACATTTGCCATAAATAGAACCTTTTATATTCAAATCAAACAAACAAGCCCAATGCCAGATGAGAAAACACAAAAGTAATGTAACACATTACTTTTCATAAAAAGTAACTAAATAACGCAATTAGTTCCTTTTTTTTAGGGAGTAATGCAATAATGAAAAGTAACTTTCCCCAACAATGGTCTCTACCAAGGATTTTTTGTCCTAACCATTAAAAAAAAAAAAAGACATTTTGTCAGCTACTTGGTTTATTTTTTGCATCATTCTGTCATTTCATTGGTCCAAAAACTACATATTAAACAGTGTTCAGATTGCCTGTTATTGTGTTGTGATGCACAGGATTTTTTTGCTGAGGATGAATAAATAAAAATGATGCTAACACTTTAGATTTGGATAAAACTATTCACTATTAACTAGTTGATTATTATGCATATTACTAACATATTGGCTGTTTATTAGTACTTATAAAGCACATAATAATTCATGACCATATTCTAGATCCCTTATCCCTACTCAATACCTAAACATAACTACAACAATCAATAAGCAGCAAATTAGGAGTTTATTGAGGAAACTCTTAGTTAATAGAGTCAATGTGTTCCCTAATCTAAAGTGGAAACATGTCATACCTGTTTACAACACAACATCATCTTGTTATCTTTATGAGGTGGCAGCAGCATCACAAACAAATGGCTCTTAGACGGACTAGGTGCTTAAATGCTGTCGGAATAATAGAAACATCCCCGAGACGACAATACAAAAGCAGGCGTACAAACACACAGTGATGTGTATCTTTGAGAGCTGTTTCTTTAATTGTGAAATGCATTATATAAAGCAGTCACATGCATGGCGCACACAGCCCGCAGATACTATTCTGCTATAAGAGTCTCATGTTCTGCCGTGGTCATAGCATCACTAATGAGATGGACTGAGGCGTTGTCATAGTATTGCCATGACAACCGTTTCCAGCCAGTTAGAGGCCAGCAATCCTTTTTTCCTGTGGCGAGGATGAGTGTGGTGTGGGAGGATGGTGGGTCTGGGGAAAAACAACTTACCGACTTATTTTTATCATTTCATTGAGTTGTGCTGAACTGCTCTATTAGCTGTTTCGTGTTGTCTGGAGTTCAACATCAAATGCGGCAATTTGATGTTGTAAACAGAGCACTTCGTTATGTATGCGATCCTTGAAGTGAAATAAACGGAATACCCTCATGCTTATTGTGCTTTTGGACATGTTCCCAGATCAGCATTCCTATCAACCAGACCGATTTTACAGATAGTGAAAGGGTTTGGCTCCTTTTAGCACTGCTAATGTGGTTTTCCTCTGTAGAACTGGGAACTGATTAGGAAGAAGGATGGGGTTTAAAGGGTTAGTTCACCCAAAAATGAAAATTATGTTATTAATTACTCACCCTCATGTCGTTTCAAACCCGTAAGACCTTCGGAACACAAATTAAGATAATTTTTATGTTATCTGAGAGCTGTCTGATCCTGCATAGACAGCAACACAACTGAAATGTTCCCAAGTCCAGAAACGTAGCAAGGAGATCTGTAAAATAATCCATGTGACATCAGTGGTTCATCCGCAATTATACGAAGCTATGAGAATACTTTTTGTGCGCAAAAGCAAAAAAAAAAAACGAATTTTTTTTTTGCTCTTCTAAAACCTGATTATTTTTCGCATTTTACATTATTGCTAACAAACTAAGAAAATAAATATTTTACTTTAATAATTGGCTTTGAAATATGAAAAATGTTTGTGAAAGAGCATGTTGACCTTATCATTTGATTTGTAATAAAAATACGCATTTAGACAGTAAGAGACAAATATTCCCAGCAAACACACACACACACACACATACAAAACCTTTGATCTTGCTTCTCAAATTTGTCCTGAAGGTCCCATCACAACACATTTTAGACGAGTTTAAGAAACACTGAACTAGGTGATTATAATACATATACAGTATGAACTGCATGTGAAGTTCAACATTTTATTCAATTTATTATAATCCAGTTTATTGCATTTCTTAGACCATCTGCTTCTGATAACTGGCTCATGTTATCATTCTTTGCAAAGTCTTGATTGAAGTTAAAGTGAAAAAGGAACAAATTAGTGATAAGTGAGCAGAACATAAAAATTCATAAAAAAAAGACTTTAGGCCCCTTTAATATAATATGGTTCACCACAGGACATTTGAGGCGCCTTTCGTTTTTACAACATAAGCTTTGACAGGGGAGCTGCCCTAGATCACACCTGGATAATGATTTTGTACACTTATGAATAACCTAGAGGTGAAACACGTCTTTGCATTGGCCTGGCACCAAAAACGTGTGGCAAGCAAATCGCTGTCCTGTCAATTATTCAGCTGCTCTGCTATTAAAAGATCTATTATTCAAGAGGAAGCAAAAGCAAGCTGAAAGAGTTGCAAATCAAATACGGGTGCCTTTCATTATAAAGACCAAGACGGGACACCTGTTTATTCATTAATGCTGAAATCACCTGTCACTGAATAGGGCACCTTTAACGCTTTGATCTAAACGCATCGAGTTGCAATAAAGGTTTCTTGATACCCTGTATTTGGTGCTAGCCACCTCACGCCAACTGCAGAAAGCTCAATATAATGATTTTGATGTGGTGTTACGAATCAATAATCTTCAAAGCTTCAGTTTCTATTAAATAATAATGGACAATTGCATAACCGTCTGAGAGTCCTGCTCATATATCTGCTAATACATCACCACCTTGTGGTAACCAGAGGAGTCACATTACCATCCTCCCACAGTGAGCTGAAAGTATATGTGATTGTGCAAATGCTATGATCTCGCCCCTACTGCTGTTCAGTGAACGGATATGTTTCATAAGTACTTTTAGGTATTTAAATTTTGGGAAACTTCCACATTTAATTAACACTTCAAAACATAATACCTTACATTTTACACCAAATATAGCCCTGATGGCACACATGCTTCACAGAGATGTCTATTTGACGTCTGCATTTACATCTGCAAGACGTATTTATTAGAGTGTTTGCTCATCTGCAATACGTCTATATAGGACGTTTCCTATCAGATGTCAAATAGACGTTTATTAGATGTCTTTAAAATGCTTTAGAGCAGTGGTTCCCAACCCTGGTCCTGGAGGCTCCCCAACACTGCACATTTTGCATGTCTCCTTTCTCTGACACACCAGTTTCAGGTCTTGAAGTCTCTACTAATGAGCTGATTACCTGAATCAGGTGTGTTTGATTAAGGAGACATGCAAAATGTGCAGTGTTGGGGTGCCTCCAGGACCAGGGTTGGGAACCACTGCTTTAGGGAATGTATGTAAAACTGACATCTGTACACAGCAGATGCTTTCTAGATCAAGTGATCTTTAACAGACATCTTGCAGACGTATGTGTGCTCTCTGGGATGCCAAAATCGACACTCGCTCCATCCGATTCATGAATGAATCATTCTTTGAGCTGACTACTTTTTAATGAACTCTTGAATTGAACGCGTATTGGACTGATTCGATTGCAGGTGTCGAGTCAACGTACTGATTTAATGATTCAGTTGGAAGTAATGATTCATTACCGGGAGTAATGTGATTCAGTGCTTGAATGAGGTGCGACCGACGGCACGAAAAGTCTTTGCTAACCCCAAATTTGAATGTTAATTTGTAGGCTAAAGCTGTTTGTGAAACAAATCTGCTGTAAAAGGAAGCAATGTGGATGAGATCAAATTAAAATAACCCAAATCAAGGTTTAACAACAAATACAAGCATAAAACCATGGTTATTGTATTGTGGCAACCACAATTTTGCTACACTAACCATAGTTTAACCACGGTACTTGTAGTAATGTTATACAAATGGTAATCGATCTGCCAAATACGGCCACGACTATAATAAAACCATTAATTTTCATAAGGGCTAAATAGCTGATACCATAATTTGAACAAACTTTTAATTTGTAGGATAATTCGTCGTATGTGAATGATATCTCAAATCATGGATCTTATTTAGAGGTCTATTACTGTTCTAAGTATTGGACTTCTTTACCTTGAGGATAATAAATTTGATGTAGCTACAGCAGGCGAAAAGTCCCATATACTTGCACTGAAGGAAGAACTCGGGCCATAGAGAGATCAGAATATGATTTGATGGCCTCCTTTATCTTTGGCTAGTAAACAACCACTTAAACTACTTAGAAACTACTAGTCAGTAAGCAGCACATTAATATAAAATGGTAGTTAAAGGCTCTAATGCACACCAGCACACCAGTATAGGTGTGTGAATTGTAGGAGCTAGACGGCGTATGATGGCGTGTGACGGTATAGTAGTGGTGTCCCAATTCTTAGGGGAATATTTTCACCCACCCCTTGACACTCAAAGGACAAGGGGAAGGGGTATAAAATAGAATTGGTATTGGGCCTAACACTCGTCCTTGATTAAATGATGCGAACACTTCCAGAAATTGCACTCATTGAGGGAGATTTTAATGCTTTAATCCAATGTTAGTTACAAGATATCACACAGCACAAATGTACAGTTCCCAGGAATAAGCTCCATTGCTTCCTGCAGTCCATCAGAACAAAGGCGGTTATTCTGCACGCCAACTATTGCGTAAGATGCAAGTTACTTATTAAGTGTGGAAGAATCACATAATTACAGTGAAGAGGCCTTGCATGTTTTACAGGCATTTACAGAAATGTATGTTACGTGATCAACAGAAAAGAGGACCGCAACAAAAATTAGCAGCGAAGGCACCATGGGGTTTGTTCTTGAACTGTAATTGACCATGTTGTTGGAGGCCTTAAAGCAGCGAGCTCTGTAGCTCTCAATAAGTGATTGTGGCAGGGAGAGAGGCTGTGTGGTGGTACTACACTCATGCCAGCACACATCAAACAGACACTTTGCCCTGCAGCTCAGCTTGATACCAGAAGATAAATCCAAGCTTATCCTTCTGTCTGCACACAGAAAGTGATCGGTCATCTCTCATCATCCAGAAAGACTCCTAACCGCTGTAGGTGGTTGTGAAACAGCCTTCCCTCAACCCCATAATCCAACCCCTGACGATATATAAAGAATTTCCCCTCAGGGTTCAATAATGCCTTTCTGTTTGCTTATTTTTCTATCAATGTGAATGATGTTTCATTCTTTTTTTTGTTTTTCGCCTTTGTATAAGAATGAACAAACGAATATTGATTTGAGTTGTAGTGCCTGAAACAATATTGGCATGTCGGTGAAATTAAATCCTGTCATAGCTTAATATTTTATTAAGCTATACTTTCTTGGACGTGGCTGCCATTCAAACCGTATCAGATTCTTCCAGCTGAGGGAGCCGTCTCAATCTGTGAGTAGATTGTCAAGATATTTTTTGTTATTTAATCACTTTTATAACTGTGCAGCAGTGATTTTAGTGGAAGTTCTCCTCAGTTTCACACAGGTGTCCTGACAGAGTAACCACAGGTGTAGTTCATTACATTGACTATGATCCACTAACGCTTGAAAACACAATAAATCACCTGTAAAACTTCAAATATAAACCCAAACAAACATAACCTCAAAAATAACACAAATTCAAAGGAATGAACTTACAAAGTCAGGCAAACACGAACTCTACAGAAATCTCTCATGTTGCAGAGAAGGAAAGGGAACGTATGCTTCAACTGTATGCTTCCCCATTCTAGCTATGACCAGCAAATTCAGCTCAGACCTTCAGACTCTTCTGACTTGGGCTGCTACATCTTTTCTAACTGAATCATGCTAGAAACATGCTAGCAATGTGTTAAATCAATCTAGCAGCATGTTAAAACATGCTAACAATGTACTGAGCATACTAGAAACGTGCTAGCAATGTACAAAACATGTTAGTAACATTTTATAGACTTCATCTGACTACTCCTAGTAACGCCTTCAAACTTTAAGCTTTTCAAAGTTATTTCAAACTTTCAGACCCGGCTTTGTCAAGCCAACATCAAAGTTTGTCATCAAACTTTACTCATCTAGTTCTAACTAGTTGTAGTTGTAACTATATGTGACCCTGGAACACAAAACCAGTCATAAGTAACACGGGTATGTTTGAAGCAATAGCCAACAATACATTGTATGGGTCAAAATGATCAATTTTTCTTTTATGCCAAAAATCATTAGGGTATTAAGTAAAGATCATGTTCCATGAAGATATTTTGTACATTTCCTACCGTAAATATATCAAAACTTAATTTCTAATTAGTAATATGCATTGCTAAGAGCTTCATTTGGACAACTTTAAAGGCGATATTCTCAATATTTAGATTTTTTTGCAGCCTCAGATTCCAGATTTTCAAATAGTTGTATCTCAGCCAAATCCTAACAAACCATACATCAATGGAAAGCTTATTTATTCAGCTTTCATGTGATGCATGAATCAAATTTTTTTTATGACCCTTATGACTGGTTTTGTGGTACTGGGTCACATACTGTATGTTAGATAAAACATTTATCTAACTCTTCATTAAGAATAGTTCAGATGATTAATGGTTCCTTTACCAGTCATTGTAAGAGTTTTTCTTTGTTCGGATGTTTTTTTTCCCCTGCTGGTTTGTAAAGGTGTACGCTCTTCCATCTGTTCACACTGGCTCCATTGTTGTGCTGTCTGTTTTTCTTAACTGGCTTAAAGCTTTCTGATTCATTATAAATGTTGAATTACATCATGCTGTTCTCCACGACAGTTGTCTATCTGTGCTGAGCAGGACCAGTTTTCCCACAGCAGTACAGTCTCTGAGTGATTCTAGATCTCCTTCAGTGGAAAAGCCGCTTATCAACACACTCTCCAGCCACTTGCTCATTCCACTTCTTCTCTCCACCCCTGATTTCTGCTCTTGACCCCAAGTGTTAATGCTTGCGTTATCAAGAGCAGATTACAGGTCTGACAGCAAATGAAGCGTCACAAGGAATTCAGAAAGAAACTCTTTGAGGTTTTCTTGGAGCATCAACACACAGCAGCAGTCACATGTTTGTCGCTTAATAAATAAATTGATAAATGGCGATCAAGTCACAAAGTTAGGTCAGGAAAACGAGATCATATCACATATCGCAGCACTACTAATGTAACTTGTCTCTCATAGACCTTATTTGATAGCTGCAGTATCAACTTGCTTATGTCTGTGTTGTTTTCAATTTTTCTACAGTTATATTCATTGAATATTTCATGCATTTTGTGTGTGAGAACCACTGAGCTAAATGTTGTAAGGATCCTGTGGTCTTTGTCTTTAGACCACATGGCTTTGGTTTTGATGTTGGGCTGGTTTTCAGCTTATGGTCTCGGACAAGACCACCACCTCCTTTCAGCATACACTCTTAAAAATAAAGGTGCTTCACGATGACCTTTTTGTCTAAATGGTTCCATAAAGAACCTTTAACATCTGAAGAACCTTTCTGTTTCACAAAAGCTGCTTTGTGGCGAAAGAAGGTTCTTCAGATTATAAAAAGGTAAGAAAGAGATGGTTCTTTAAAGAACCTTTGACTGAATGCTTCTTTGTGGAACCAAACATGGTTCTTCTATGGCATCGCTGTGAAGAACCTTTGAAGCAGCTTTATTTTTAAGAGTGTATCTTCAAACTGAGCCCGCAAGGGGTAGATAGATAGTCTTGGAGTGGTCTTAACTCGAGCTTAAATCTATTTAGAGATCCCGATTTCCGATTTGCTTGAGAAAAACATGTAAGTTGCAAGAATCATGTAAGGCGAGTTACGGACACTAGAGCGCGGCATTAGAGCGTCATTCTCTCGTTATTATTTCTAAACTGCAGACAGCAAGATGTTTTCAGGCGAGTCCAGTCTAGGAGCAGTAATGCACAAGGTCATGTACAATAATGTACTGTATGATGAAAACCATTATATAATCCAGCAAGTCAGATTATGTCTCTCTCTATGTGTGTGTGTGTGTGTGTGTGTGTGTGAGTGAGGTGGGGTTTACAAAGCTAATCTACATGTTTTTCTAATTGGTATCAGTATTATTTTAAAATGTTTGCTAGCTCAAGTTATAATTCTATTCGAAACGTGTGGGTAATTTTTTCTAAATAATTTAATACTTTTTAATGAATATGTATGTGTGTGTGTGTGTGTATATATATATATATATATATATATACAGTGCCTTGCGAAAGTATTCATACCACTTTAATTTTTTCACATTTTGTTATGTTGCTGCCTTATGTTAAACTGCTTTAAATTACATCAATCTACACTCCATACACCATACTGACAAAGCAAAAACAGAATTGTCACAACTTATTAAAAATAAAAAAAGACTGAAATGAGTACATATTCATTGACTAAATATTTAGCTGAAGCACCTTTACAGTCTCAAGTCTTTTTTGTTTGATCGCATCATAATAAGTTTTAATAAGTTTAATAAGTAACAAGCTTTGATCATCATCATTTGGCAACTATCTGCCATTCTTCTCCTCACCTCTTCACCTCTCAAGCTCTGTCAGGATGGATGGGGGCAGATGCACATTTTCAGGTTTCTCCAGAATTATTTGATTGGGTTCAACTCTCAGAGTCTGAGAGTCCTTTGGTTGTTTTTATGCAAAATACAAGTGTGTTTTCATGTGTCTTCACTGAGGAGAAGATTGAGTCTGGCCACTCTGACATAAAGCCCAGATCGGTGAAGTGTTGCAGTGATGTTTGTCCTTCTGTAGGTTTCTCCTGTCTCCACATATGATCATGGAGCTCAACTAGAGTGAGGTTAACCAAAGTCTAACCAATAGGTGATGAGCAGTGCCTGGTTTCCTTTAAACATGATGCTTAGAATTATATAGTTTTTTTTTCTTGTCTATATACCATCGTTTTTGTAAAAAGTTAACCAAATTAATTAAAAAGTATTAATTTCTTTTGAAAGAAAAAAGACGTTTCCACAAAAATATTGAGCAGCAAAAAGTTTTCTGTTATTAAGAAATGTTTCTTGATTTCAGAAGATCATGTGACTGAAGACTGCAGTAATGATGCTGAAAATTCAACTTCTATCACAAGAATAAATTACATTTCATAATATATCGACAGAGAAAACAGCCATTTTAAATTGTAATATTACTTACCAAATATGAATGTTCTTACTGTATTTTTGTCCAAATAAACACAGTCCCGGTGAGCAGAAGAGACTTCTTACTGTCACCAGCACATTGCTCATCTTTCCAGTTACTCTTATGAGCACATATCCACAACCCAATATATATGTGAAATAAGGATTATTTCAAGACGAGTTGAGAAATGAAGTGCCGCTGTTGAAGCTGAATAACTTTCACATGTATTCAGAAGATCTGCGAAAAAAACACTGCGCACACACTCCAACCGAATCTTTGTTTAAAATCACTTTTATTTCAAGTTCCAGATCATACCCAATCAATTGAATTTGCCACAGGTTAACTTCACTCGAAATGTAGTGACATCTACAAGCAATATGAACGCTCCTGAGCTAAATGTCAACTATCCCAAGGGTATGAATACTTACGCAATGGAATCATTTAAGTTTTTTTATTTTTTATAAATTTGCAAAGATGTTAAAAACCTGTTTTTTGCTTTACCATTATGGTGTATGGAGTGTAGTTTGATGTGGAAAAAAAGTAAGTTAAAGCAGTTTAGCATAAGGCAGCAACTTAACAAAATGTGAAAAAAATGAAGGGGTATGAATATTTTCGCAAGGCACTGTATATATTTTTACATTTACATTGTCATTTAGCAGATGCTTTTATCCGACAGACCACCTCCACATGATGTGCTGATGCATCTATTTACAGGTCCCTATACCGACTACACGATGACTCTAGCTTCTCTTGTATGAGGCGGCGTCTGTTTTTTTTACCTTTGAATTTTATTTTTAATGTTTTATGATAAATGGGTGAATCAATGAATGAAGTCCTAAAACCTTCATTAACCTCCACACATGCATTTTTCCATCCCTGACCCATCCGTAACGCAGAGCCAGTGAAGGTCTGTGTGCATCCAACTACACTTGAATCCAGGACAAGTTCTGAACTTGGCCCCGATTAAACTCTTGGGACGAGGTGTGTGTGATATGGACGTGATGAACGTGAGAAGGGTTTGGGTGAGAAGAACTGACATCGTGCGTCTCCGGTGAATGATTTCGGCTACTTGGACACTTCGACGCGAAAGGTGACGCGGCCCAGGAACTTGTCACGGTCGTCACTGTTGAGCAGGTCTGAACCCTCCACCTTGCACTCGATGACGAGCTCAGAGTTATAGTCGTCCTCCGTCAGCAGCAGCTTCACGGCTACCACCGGCTGGACGTAGTTCGCCTAATGGCAGAAATGAGAGATGTATTTTTACATTTACATTGTCATTTAGCAGATGCTTTTATCCGAAGCGACATACAAATGAGGACAATAGAAACAATCAAAACTAACAAAAGAGAAACAATATGTAAGTGCAAATGACAAGTCATATACGTATATATACACAGTGTTGGGGGTAACGCATTACAAGTAACGCAAGTTACGTAATCAGATTACTTTTTTTCAAGTAACTAGTAAAGTAACGCATTACTTTTTAATTTACAAGAGAATATCTGAGTTACTT
>NW_015505944.1:207807-226775 GCF_001515645.1 Sinocyclocheilus grahami
TAAATATAAATATATATATAATAAATATTTAATAGCTAAATATAAATATACATATAATAAATATTTAATAGATAAGTATAAATATATATAAATATTTAATAGCTAAATATAAATATATATAAATATTTAATAGCTAAATATAAATATATATATATAATAAATATTTAATAGATAAGTATAAATATATAGATGTGTATATATAAAATAACTTAAAAACAAGCCCTGATTTTATCTTCTCCCATTAAAAGGCACAATCAGACCAATACAAATCAACTATAAAAATTATTTTAATTACTTATTAAAATTTTTGCATAGAGAATATTGAATATAGAATATGTTTTACAAATCATATACATTTTCAATACATTAAATATTTAAATCATATACATTTTCAATACATAAAATATACATACAATATTTACTTTTTAAAAGAATACTAATATGCAAGTATTCATGCTTAATACTTAACAAGCCAGGTTTTACTTTCTAGCATTAATGGCAAAATTAGACCGTCAGTACAATCATTTACTAAAATTGTTTGAATTATTTTATATTCCATATTTCCCATGCATAGAATATACATATTACACTTTAAAAATTATTTAAAAATAAGCATTTTATACAATAGATTCTATATTTTCTATACATTAAAAACACATTCAACTTAAAATATAAATATTAAAATAAAATTATGTAAAAAATAATATATTTTCAATACATAAAATATACCTATTAGTTTAGTTTTAAATTAAAACTAATATAAATATTTGTGCTTAACACTTAAAAATGAGCCCTGATTTTATCTTCTATCATTAACAGCACAAATGAGACCAATACAATCATAAAAATAGAAGAAGTATTTTATAATATATATATATATACACACACACACACATATATATATATGTCTTTGTGCATGCTGTCAAACGATTTATCGCAATTAATCCCATCCAAAATAAAAGTTTTTGTTCACGTAATATGTTTGTGTACGGTGTATATTTTTATGTATATAAATACACACACAGTATATATTTTGAAAATATTTACATGTATATATTTATATTCATATAATTTATATTATATATAAATATATTTTTCTGAAAGATATGTGTAAGAAAGTTACTTTTTTTTCTCCAATTTATTGACTGACGGCTCTCCTGTCGCCATGTTGAGAGAAATCAGATGTTACTATAGTTCTAAAATAAATATATGCATTAATTCATCTCACTCACAAAAAAAACCACAGATTCATTATTCCTCAAAATGAATAAAAATAATGCGACTCAGAATATGACGCAAACCTGCAATAATTAAATGTTAAACAACACAAATATGCTTTATGTATTTAATCCCATTCTATTAACCAATGTCTTTGCTTCTGACCTTCGATGATCCAGTTCAACCTTATCTTCTCCCATTAAAAGGCACAATCAGACCAATACAAATCAACTATAAAAATTATTTTAATTACTTATTAAAATTTTTGCATAGAGAATATTGAATATAGAATATGTTTTACAAATCATATACATTTTCAATACATTAAATATTTAAATCATATACATTTTCAATACATAAAATATACATACAATATTTACTTTTTAAAAGAATACTAATATGCAAGTATTCATGCTTAATACTTAACAAGCCAGGTTTTACTTTCTAGCATTAATGGCAAAATTAGACCGTCAGTACAATCATTTACTAAAATTGTTTGAATTATTTTATATTCCATATTTCCCATGCATAGAATATACATATTACACTTTAAAAATTATTTAAAAATAAGCATTTTATACAATAGATTCTATATTTTCTATACATTAAAAACACATTCAACTTAAAATATAAATATTAAAATAAAATTATGTAAAAAATAATATATTTTCAATACATAAAATATACCTATTAGTTTAGTTTTAAATTAAAACTAATATAAATATTTGTGCTTAACACTTAAAAATGAGCCCTGATTTTATCTTCTATCATTAACAGCACAAATGAGACCAATACAATCATAAAAATAGAAGAAGTATTTTATAATATATATATATATACACACACACACACATATATATATATATGTCTTTGTGCATGCTGTCAAACGATTTATCGCAATTAATCCCATCCAAAATAAAAGTTTTTGTTCACGTAATATGTTTGTGTACGGTGTATATTTTTATGTATATAAATACACACACAGTATATATTTTGAAAATATTTACATGTATATTCCATATTTCCCATGCATAGAATATACATATTACACTTTAAAAATTATTTAAAAATAAGCATTTTATACAATAGATTCTATATTTTCTATACATTAAAAACACATTCAACTTAAAATATAAATATTAAAATAAAATTATGTAAAAAATAATATATTTTCAATACATAAAATATACCTATTAGTTTAGTTTTAAATTAAAACTAATATAAATATTTGTGCTTAACACTTAAAAATGAGCCCTGATTTTATCTTCTATCATTAACAGCACAAATGAGACCAATACAATCATAAAAATAGAAGAAGTATTTTATAATATATATATATATATATATACACACACACACACATATATATATATGTCTTTGTGCATGCTGTCAAACGATTTATCGCAATTAATCCCATCCAAAATAAAAGTTTTTGTTCACGTAATATGTTTGTGTACTGTGTATATTTTTATGTATATAAATACACACACAGTATATATTTTGAAAATATTTACATGTATATCAAAATATAACTTTTCATTTTTAAAACAAGCAAGCAAGCCCTGTCCAGATTTACAAAGTAATGCAAAAGTAACGTAACGCATTACTTTCCATAAAAGTAACTAAGTAACATAATTACTTTTTTATGGAGTAACGCAATATTGTAATGCATTACTTTTAAAAGTAACTTTCCCCAACACTGTATATATACACCAGCTTCACGGCTACCACCGGCTGGACGTAGTTCGCCTAATGGCAGAAATGAGAGATGTATGATAAGAAACTCTGCAAAAATTAAGTATGGACAGCAATATAAAAATGGTCTTATACAGATGCGATATTGAAGATAAGTATAAATAAATATCTATTAAATATTTATTTATATATATATATATATAAGTATAAATATATATAAATATTTAATAGCTAAATATAAATATATATATAATAAATATTTAATAGCTAAATATAAATATACATATAATAAATATTTTATTAAGAAACCACAACTAGATCCTAGTGAACTGGCAAATTACAGTCCCATTTAAAATCTTCCGTTTATGTCTAAAGTTTAAAAAAAAGTTGTGTCTGCTCAATTGTGCTTCTTCCTGCAAAAAAATGATCTCTATGAAGAATTTCAATTTTTTTTAAATTACAAATGACTTGCTTCTTGCGTCAGACCAAGGCTGCATCTCATTGCTAGTTTTACTTGATCTTCGTGCTGCATTTGACTCTAGATCATGACATACTCATAGATCGATTACAAGGTATTTAAGGGGCAGCTTTAAGATGGTTTAGATCCTACCTGTCCGATCGGTTTAAATCTAGATTAAAGACACATCTCTTTGGCCAAGCATTCAAATAATGCATCTTGTACTGCAGTTATACCTGATCAAATGCACATTATTATTCCTTAGCTTGGGTTGAATTTGAACAAATAATTTTTGCTTGGTTGGAACAGCAGCTACGCTAATTATGTCCATTTGTTTCTCTGTTTCTGCCACGGGATTAACATACCATGGTAACTAGGATTTACACAAGCTTCAGTCTGGATTCAGCCCTACAAAGACCTGAGATGACCGAACACCTGAGAAGAGATGATGCCAACCCAGAAACAACAAACTACCAAATTTTGCTACAAGTTTGATTGCAACATATATAATCATGGCTGTTAATAGTGTTCAACGTCTGTTTGATTACGTCATTAACTGAATTTTACCATACATTTCTGCCATATGTACATCAATTTGACAGTCACCACTGATAAGCTACTACTAAATATATTGTAGAAACTTAATTTTCTGTAAAGCTACTTTGCAACGATTTGTATCATGAAAAGCGCTATACAAATAAACTTGAATTGAACTGAATTGAAAGTGTTATCAAAACGCATAAATCGGCAAACATAGTTGACTATGTGAACAACAGATACTATCAGCGGTAATATCACTGGAACAGTTAATACTGAAATGTAATCGTTGCATGTGTGAAAGTCCCATTGAAACACTGCAAGGTCTCTATTAGTGGAAGTTTGTTTAGTAAGAAATGGCTTACTAAAGATTGAAAGAGCAGGAACCATCAGCATAATTTAAGAGCAAAAGCATTAAAGTTCAGAGGACACAGAGATCCTAAGGAGCAGAGGGCACTTCCTTGTGTCCGCTGTATACCTTCAAGGGTCAGATGGGTGAGAGGTCTCAGAGAAGTCATGGGGTAAAAAAATGACAAAATGATAAGGGCGGTAGAGAAGTTCTCATGGGGCAAGTGAAAAACAGGGCAGGTCTGATAGGAACGTCTCACATCTGCAGCATAGAACTACTCGAAGGAAGCAAACAAGTGTTTGAAATGGGTCCAACATTGCATAACTTGTCTCTGATATCGGTTAGATGCTTGTGGACATGTTCATAAGATGTTACTAAGGTCAAAAGACAATGTTTTGCAAGAAAACAAAATGGCTGTGTCAATAAAATCAATTGGAATACCTGAGAAACCATGAATTTGACTTGACCATAGTATACTTATGTGTGGAAGATTCCCAATAGCAATGGGCCCTGTTTACACCTGATATGGTGATCCAAACTAAAGTGCTAAATAAGCATTTGTAGAGTAAACATCACTGTGGCCTCGATAACCCTGAAGGTTATGATTACATGGTATTGAATTGCTATGGTAAGTTTTGATTAACTATATCACACAAATTTGCCTCTTCATGGTATCTTGAGATATTTCGAGTCTCTTCTTGTACAAGTGGGCTGTTTTTGATCAGAATAAGTTGTAAAGTGGACCAGACCTTACGCCGATAGTCCAAAGCAGGGGTGTCTAATCCTGCTCTGCACTCGTAAAAATAAAGGTTCTTTATTGGCATCAATGGTTTCATGAAGAACCTTTAACAACATATAGTTATAGAAACTCGCTTATGGGAACTAGTCACCAAGTTGGTCCCCTGAGAACTAAACTTTCCCCTAGGACCATTTTCCTGGTTGCATTCACACCACCAGTAGGAACTAGGGCTGGGTATTGACACAGATTTCATTATTCGATTCAATCTTTTTTTTTGTATATATATCAGGTACAGTATATGGTAAATGTTCTACTAATCAACTAATGCTGTAAAATATACATGAGAGTCGGTTGGTACTACATTATTATAATATTAAAGGTTAAAAAACTGATTTGTATACCAACAAATTACACTCAATGGAGTTTTTATAATATGTTATAATACTAATTTTGACGTTAAATTACAAAATTATATTTCTACAAGTCATTTTTTTAATATACACATTGAAATGGTTGTTGTCAGAACTTGACGGATTTATTCAAACAAATATTGAAGCACAGTAAAAAAATGATGATGAATGCTATATGGTGCATATATTTAGCGAAATGCTCCCCTCTATCCTCCCCTTTTTCTAGCTGACTAATGAGTTCGTCACAGAATATCTGTTTTTTTTTCTGAGGTAAATGTGAAGTTACGTGACAAACTGTATTGTTTTCCAAGACATATATTGATGTCTTTTGTGTTGTTGAAAAGAATAATAGAGTGATTACATGAGACAGGATAAGTTTTACTTCTTTTAACATACCTTCGGATATTCATTCATGTTTATTTCACGCTGATATTGATGCGGAGGACATGATCAGTTCATGTGCGTTTCATGCTGCCAATTCTCTTGAACTGAGGTGCTACAGCGATCTGTCCCTCCACATTAAACAGCACCGAAATTGCTTTTTTAAATTTTTTTTATATTATAATAAAATGGACAGAATTTGAAATATGAGACTTTATTTTTATATCAAAAGTAACAAAGCACAAAGCTTATTGCAATTTATTGGATAGGAGGTGCGCTACAATGTTCCGTTCATTCATTGAAAACAGGCAAGGCTAATTGATTCTTGGGATTTAAGAACCGATATTGTTGTTTCACAAAACTGAAAATCGTTTAAAATTGAGAAATGTATATATTTTGTTACCCAGCCCAAGTAGGAACAATGCATTGATGCAAGCCGGACGACAGCTTCATCATTTCAGAGCGGCATTCAAGAAATTAGTTCGTGGAGTAAGTATATGTAAACTGTGTTTACATGGCTTTTTAAAAATGACAGGTGCCAGTGTTTTGTATGGTATGTGTTTGACCAACCACCGTACACTTATGTCGACGGTAGTTCCTATTGTGCTGGGTTAGACCCCACTGTGATGTAGGAGCTAATTTAAGAGGCTTTCGCACCGGGAAGTTATAGGAACTAGCCTTCAACACGCGTTCACGATATTACCACGCTGCATGCGTGTGGTGCTGCGGATGCAGGAGCCGCTGTTTTGATGTGGAAAATGTTTGCAATCAACACGCATGTGTCATGGTACTGTACGTGAACGTGTACGTAATGAACGTGCGTCGAAGACTGACACGGAAGAGAAGAAATGATTGAATAAAGTCCTTATGTTGTTTACTTTGCGCTCAAATAGCATTCTTGTACATTCATAAAATTACAGTTGAACCACTGATGTCACATGGACTATTTTATTGATGTCCTTACAATGTTTTTGGGTCTTGAACGTGGTAGTTGCGTTGCTATCTACACTGAAAAAAAATGATACTACATTTTTTTTAAGGAAAGTGGTCAAAAACTAATTTATTTTAGCTACATTTAAATAAAAAAAAAAGTTGAATGTTTGTCAACTAAATTTGTTTATTTAAATGCAGCTAAAATAAATTGATTGCAACCACTTACCTTAAAAAAAATTTCAGTGTATGCAGGGTCAGAAAGCTCTCAGATTTCATCAGAAATATCTTAATTTGTATTCCGAAGATGAACGAAGGTCTCAGGGGTTTGGAACAACATGAGGGTGAGTAATTAATGACTTAAATCAAAATAAGGAAAGTGGTCAAAAACTAATTTATTTTAGCTACATTTAAATAAAAAAAAATGTTGAATGTTTGTCAACTAAATTTGTTTATTTAAATGCAGCTAAAATAAATTGATTGCAACCACTTACCTTAAAAAAAATTTCAGTGTATGCAGGGTCAGAAAGCTCTCAGATTTCATCAGAAATATCTTAATTTGTATTCCGAAGATGAACGAAGGTCTCAGGGGTTTGGAACAACATGAGGGTGAGTAATTAATGACTTAAATCAAAATTTGTTGGTGACCTATCCCTTTAAGAGTACAGCGAGCCATCTTCCAGCAAGTTGAGCTCCAGCCCTAATAAAACACACCTGAACCTGCTAATCAAGGTCTTCAGGATTACTAGAAACGTCCACGCAGGAGTGTTGGAGCTAAACTCCGCAGGAAAGCAGCCCTCCAGTAGCTGGATTGGACACCCCTGGTCAGCGTTAAAAGAAAACATTTGACAAGACTGGAAATTTCTTCACTATTCTCGATAATGAACATGCAGTGATGCACATCCGTAGTTTAGAGCACGGAAATCTTTTGACTGATTAAACTGAAACGGCATTAATATCAGGAGTAAACGGGGCCTTAGTGGTTCCCATGGTGTGGAAGGACCCACAGCTACATTTACTTTACCTAGACACTATGCATTACGTTCTCGATGACTGGGGATCTGAAGGTATACATCATTTCTAGAATGAGGGTGGTTAAAAGCACCAGAGGCAAAGCAGTACAGGAGAGAGGCAGCAAAGAGATGGAAAAGGCCCGGGGCAAGGACCAAAAATCTTACCCAACATTAAAACTGCTGGCCCTATAGGCAGCGTGGAGAGAGACCAGATACAAACAGATGTGTGAAAACGCAAGATGGAAACACTCACGCACATTAATGTCACACTCATCCTGACATCGAACACTCTGAAGCTAGTAACACAAAGTGTGATTTGGGAATTACCTTGGCAATGCAGTTGATATGTGGGTCTCCTCGTGGTCTAAGCCCAATCACCTGCAAAGAAGTATATACAATGAACAAAATTCCTTCTAAATCTATTGACAGGCCTGATCACATGCTTACATTTCTAGGATGCAACTGGAACAATGCATGCCGGATTGGAAATTTTGTGTCCTTGCATGAGCACCGTGGCTCAATTTGTCTGGAGAACATATGCTAACACAGGGGTTCTCAACTCTGGCCCTTGAGGTCCACTTTCCTGCAGAGTTTAGCTCCAAGGTCTTCAGGATTGCTAGACAGTTACAGGCAGTCAAGGTTGCTCAAGGTTGGAACTGAACTCTGCATGAAAGTGGGTCTTGAGGGCAAGAGTTGAAAACCTCTGTGCTAACAGCTAGCTTTGACCTGGGAGAGCGTAAAAACAGTGACTCACTCGATTCATCTTGACTAGGATGCATGGCTGACCCTCGGAATAACCGAAATTGCTATCAGCCAGTCCAGAGCACTGTCGTAGCACACTTCTCTTGAACTGGCAAACCTTCTTCTCCACAACATCGTCTTGCTCAAAGTACATACCCTCGGGACAGGGCTCGTTCGCCTCCTGCAGAGAGTCATTGTACGCTGAAGTAACAGACGAGAGAGAGTAGATAGTGAGATAAAGGTGTCAAGCTGGAAATCTTCAGCAACAATTTGTGACAATTGTGTGGTTGGGAGATGTCTTTCTTGTCAACAGGTGTGACCATTTTGGAAGTCTTTGAAAGCTCCAAATAAGAAAGATCTTAAAGACCCCAATATATGACTTGAGAAGCACAACATCCCTGTGTTGGAGCATTTCATTTTGTTAAATAACTAATAGTTTTAGTTTAAAATCTGCGTTCCGTTTGAAGTCAGAATTGGGACATTGTATCGTGAGGAAGGAGGACGACATAAAAATGAACGGTCAACAAAATAGTAGATTGCAGAGGACGCCATGTTGGCTTTGTCATGTGACCTTTCACTGCCATTCACAAGTCCTCTCCCTTGACCTCATGGGATAGAGAAGCGTCCATCAGATGTGCACTTCAGAATCTTCAGTAGCAGGTCATCCCGGTACACTTCGTCCACTTTTTCATGAACACTACGAATACAGACATACTTCTCATTTGACATGCTGTTTTTCATCTACTATATAATAGGATATGTATTGTATATTTAGGCATCGGACACATAATAGAGGAATTTTGACTTGTGCTTATCATTAGCCACATACTTGGGTGCTGAGAAGTTGTGGGATTTCCGCAAAAGTATGCAAGTGAGAATTCTGACTTCAAGAGGTGTTCTTGTCTTCCAAGAAGGAAGTAGGCAAGCATCAGACACACCACTAAACCACAGTTTGCTATGGCTAATGAGTGGTTGGTGGAATTAGGAAAGAGCAGGTGTTTTATCGGACAGGTTTTAGCAGATACACATGATCTCAAAACTAACAGACGTGGACTAAAAACCACAAGACTGATTGCATGGGGTCCTTAAATGAGTCACTTGTGACTGCTGTAGCTGATATTTAACGGATCCATTCAAGAAAGACTTCACTTTCTGAGCTTTCCGATGGGGTGGTGACAGCATACAGCTTTGTGCAGTTAACAGGCAAACTCAAGTACGTTTAACCATCAAAACAGTGGATGTGCATCACATCCAAACCAGAGGCTACATAAGCAGAACATTGAGAAGTTTTTGTACTGAGAGATTAAAATATATTTGACTATGCCACCACCAAATTTTCATAATATAGGTGCTTTTATGTTACAGTGGGGCAAAAAAGTATTTAGTCAGCCACCAATTGTGCAAGTTCTCCCACTTAAAAAGATGAGAGAGGCCTGTAATTTTCATCATAGGTATACCTCAACTATGAGAGACAAAATGAGAAAAAAAATCCAAGAAAATCACATTGTAGGATTTTTAAAGAATTATAATAAAATCGTGATGTGCAGAATATGGAAGCCCGTTTCCTCCATTAAATAAAAAATAAAAAGGTAATTGCGAGTATATATCGCGCAATTCTGACTTTATAACTTGCAATTCTGAGAAAAAGTCATAATTGCGAGATATGAACTCACAATTGTGAGAAAAGTCAGAATTCTGAGAAAAAAAAAAAGTCAATTCTCACTCTTATTTTCTCACAAATGAGAGTTCATATCTGATTTTCATATCGTGCAATTCTGATTTTATAACTCGCAATTCTGAGAAAAAAAGTCATAATTGCGAGTTATAAAATCAGAATTGCACGATATAAACTCGCAATAACCTTGTTTTATTTTTTATTTAATGGCGAAAACGGGCTTCCATAGCAGAAACATGTAGAAGCAGTAAAATATAAAAGCAATAATACACAAAGATCATCTTATTTTGCACTAAAAAAAATAAGCGAGAGTGATTTTGAATCTCTTTTGATTCTGGGGTGACATTTAATTTTCGTGAATTTCGCCTAGATATTGAAGCAGATTTGGCTGAATGAATGCTTGAATTATTGAAAAAGTAATATTTTGGCCAGCACTCCATTTGTGACAAATTAAGCACAACAATTGTAGCGAGATGAATAACTCATCCCTCCCACAGACACTCACACGTCCAGAGAAAAACACAGTAATGACTACAGACTGCAGAACCGAGACGTCAAGGCCCAGTGAAACAAGAAATAACTGTTTACCTATGTTAACTCATATATAATATATATATATAAATAGCATCTGGGGGAGGAGGGTTTAGTGATGGCACAGCACTGGCTTAGGGAGTCAAACACACACACACTTTCTGCTTCTGCTGCCTGTCATAATATTCCCCCGGTGAATCAGTCTTGAAGTGTGTACTACTGCACGCCAGACATGCAAATGAACAGCCATCATTAGATCGCTCCAAAGAATTTACATGCAAATTGAAAATTCTACATAAGGGTTGATGACATGACACTCATTTATGCAACTGGATCTATTCATTTATTTATAAAATTCCACAAAAATGCATTTCATACAAACAACAAATTAATTACACATCTAATGTTTTCAATTTCTGATTTATATAATTTATCTGATTTTTTTTTCCCCAAAGGGGCTGGCGGCATAAAGTAAGGTGATATCGCATTGAAGGAAAAAGAACATTATTATTACTTCTAAGAAATAAAAGGCTTCACTGCTTGTTCATATTTGAACTTTCGTTTGCCAAATCTAACAACCATCCAAACATCAAAAAAAAAAAAAATCAAGGCCAATAAGTATCTTACTTTATGAATTTATAATTAATTATATTAATAAAAATATTATTACCCTGAAGATATATTTAAAAACATGTTTCATTAAATGTAAACTTTTGATTTATTTCCTTAATTTTTTTTTTAAATCACAAGAAAGCAAGAACACAAAAAAGAATTACTTTTCTGTAATCATTACTGAAAATTTCTCCCCAAAATGAAAATTTCGTCATCATTTACTCATCTTTATTTCTCAGGACCACGAGCTGTAGGAGTTATTTTGCAGAATATCCTTGTTGCTCTTTCCGTGTTGTGGAAGAATGAAATCAGATGACAGTGAGTAAAAGACAGATTTTCATTTTAACTTTAACCAACTGACTATAAATGTGCATGGATCCAAACAGAATGCAGAATCTCAAACAGGCGTGTTATACTGGAAAAGGTGCTACTTTCCCCCTGTGATACATCTCTTGTAGCCTATGATGTGACATTGGCTAGTTTCATGGATGGGGTTAGAGTTATTAATCTGACGTGGCTCTCGTTAGAGATACATTTCCTACTGTAAATATATTCAAACTTATTTTATGATTGGTAATATGCATCGCTAAGAACTTCAATTGAACAACTTTAAAGATGATTTTCTCAATATTGAGATTTTTTTTGCACCCTCAGATTCCAGATTTTCATAGTTGTATCTCAGCCAAATATTGTCCGATCCTAACAAACTGTACATCAATGGAAAGCATATTTATTCAGCTTTCAGATGATGTATAAATCTTAATTTCTTAAAAATGGACCCTTATGACTGGTTTTGTGCTCCAGGGTCACATATTTCATCTTAAACGCATGACTGTGTTCGTCAGCCACCACTGAAGACCATTTCTGAGCAAGAAAAGCCCACAGAAGCGGATGTGGTAATGGTGCGAAAGCTGAGGAGACAAAGACACTGGATAGAGGAGCAGTAGCTGCTTATTGCTCCTCATCACATCAGCTCATATCTCCATTCAATCTAATGCACCGCATCTCGCTAATACCTCTTCCATTAGATCTGATCTCACAGAGTCAATAACACTGGCCTTCAACATTCCTCTGTTATGCCCTCTCTAGTGTGTGTGTGATTCTGTGGGCCAGTTGTAAAAGATTTTCAAAGATACAATTTCTGCCGTCCAAACAACAACAACAACAAAGGATAAAAACAATATTGGAATTTTGACTGAACGGTGTGTAAAAATATTCTAATTTCATCAAATTAATTTAAACGCATATAGACTGCTTAAACTCAATATTATACGGACAGTATTAAATGTTATTTATATTATTATTTATTTATTTTTTCCATTTAAAAAATGTAATACTCAACCGTTTTCCAGTGGAATAATTTTTGGATACAATGAAACTTTCTGATTCCAGATTTTTACATGAAGCACAAAATTATAGATTGAAGTTTTAGCATAAATGTTTAAGAAAATACAGGTGAAAGAAGTAAAGATTTAACATTTGCAAATATATTGCAATTACATAATTTGGACAAGTTAGACATATGACAATCGCAATTAAACTTTTTTTTTTTCAAACCTGTGTTTTCATTTTCTTAACCTTCTGTGGAAAGATGTTTTGCAAAATGAGTTTAAGAAAATGCACAGACTTTGGGGTGTATTCGGACTACAGAACATTTAATCTGATTCCCAAATCTTTTCGAAACTTTTTGAATCTACCAATTATATAGTGAAAAATTATTAGTTCACCTAAAGATGTGAATAATATACTTTAGTTTTGTTACATCCATGATAAACACTCTAAAAGTTTAGGGTTTGTAATTTCCCCCAAAGTTAATATATATATCTCCACCAACATAGATCAAATATCAACATCTGGCTCTAACAACTGCGTGAGCTGAAGGTGAAACTGTCTGAACAACAGAAGACGGATGTAAGACTGTTTGAAAAACTATCATAAATGATCATTATTTTTGCAATTCAGTTTGATGCATTTCTTAGGTGGCATTAAAGATGTTTGCTTTGTTCATAGAGCACAAATGAATGGAATACGTCTCTTAAAATGCATTTTTATTAAATAGACTTTTTAAACTGATTTATGTCTTAAACACTCATTCATTACTTTTACATGATAAGCTTTTTTAAAACGAATTTAGTGTCTTCACTAATGAAGTGCGTGTAGTCTGGGGCAGGACTGAAACAGGCTGTCACAGGAAATAAATGAAAGAGACGGAGGTATGGAGAGAAGAGAAGCACAGAATGAATGATGGGTCACAGTGAAAGACAGCAGACAATCAAAGTACACAGGAGCAGTCTTTATCAGTGGCCCCCCTCAGCTGTCGAGAAACCCAAGCCCTGAAGAACCAGATACTGTCCTCCTCCTCCTGTGCCCAGGCATGCTGGGATAAAAATACCCTGAGGGGGTGGGGGGCAATATAGGGTCCCGTACTGAGACTGTGGCTCACAAAGTGAGCAGCATCCATAAGCGTGTTTTTCTGTAAGCGGATACGCTTAACTCCGGCACGGGACGGCCATCACATCAACAGCCACATGTTACTGTAAGAGAAGACACGCTGTACCCTCATTTAAAGACAGAAGAGCCTACATGACCTTGATGATCTGTAGGATTGTCTCATCAATTATATCGAATATGATATTGTGTCTATAAAAATAAAGGCAACAAAAAGATTGTTTAAATACTAGGGATGCACGATATTGGATTTTTGCCGATATCCGATATGCCGATAATTTAACTGGATTTTGGCCGAAAGCCGATGCAGTTACCGATATAGAATTATTTTTAATTTTGGTTAGTTTTTAACAAGAACGTATGTGTTAGATAAACAATAATAAAGTTATTTGATAATAACAGTACATTGAAGATTTGAAAATAACTATAAATAAACTATATATTAATCACTGCATTTTTTCCCCCCCAGAAATATGCAGTGGTAACCTTGACATTTTATTTTATGATTTAACATTTGTAAATGGTCTAAAGCAAAAGAGTTGTAAAAATTCTGAAAATCTTTTAGAGCTCATAATTTGTTTAAAAATATAAAACATTATACATTAATGAATAAATCAGAATATATACAATTATTTAAGTGTCATGGATTTTTTTTTTCGCTCTCTCTTTTCTTTTATGTAAAGCACTTTGAATTACCATTGTGTATGAAATGTGCTATATAAATAAACTTGCCTGGCCTTGCCTTTCAGCACGCAGAGTTATACAATTTAGGTTTAACTCAAATCTGACTCCATTTTAGTATGACCTTGAATTTAGGTTGAAAGGCAAATTGGTTGTTTGTCGGTCTCTAATTATTCAGACATTTGATTATTCTAGTTAACTCTTTACTTTATATTTACTCATTCATAAGGAATCTATGTCACCTCACGGCGGCCGCTATGCGTGGGCCCCACGATCACAAACTCGCCAGTCTGATCCTTAGCCAGAGGTTCTGACTAATACTATTTAATGGGTCGCCCATGCTTACCATTCTTTAAATAGTAGTTCTGTTTAGCCCCCTACAGTTACCCATGTACAACTTAATGCTCAAAACAATAATCAGTGGTTCTGCTAGAACCCTTTGTCTAGCCCCCGATAGTTAATATAACCATGAATCTACCAATTATATAGTGAAAAATTATTAGTTCACCTAAAGATGTGAATGATATACTTTAGTTTTGTTACATCCATGATAAACACTCTAAAAGTTTAGGGTTTGTAATTTCCCCCAAAGTTAATATATATATCTCCACCAACATAGATCAAATATCAACATCTGGCTCTAACAACTGCGTGAGCTGAAGGTGAAACTGTCTGAACAACAGAAGACGGATGTAAGACTGTTTGAAAAACTATCATAAATGATCATTATTTTTGCAATTCAGTTTGATGCATTTCTTAGGTGGCATTAAAGATGTTTGCTTTGTTCATAGAGCACAAATGAATGGAATACGTCTCTTAAAATGCATTTTTATTAAATAGACTTTTTAAACTGATTTATGTCTTAAACACTCATTCATTACTTTTACATGATAAGCTTTTTTAAAACGAATTTAGTGACTTCACTAATGAAGTGCGTGTAGTCTGGGGCAGGACCGAAACAGGCTGTCACAGGAAATAAATGAAATTATGGAGATATGGAGAGAAGAGAAGCACAGAATGAATGATGGGTCACAGTGAAAGACAGCAGACAATCAAAGTACACAGGAGCAGTCTTTATCAGTGGCCCCCCTCAGCTGTCGAGAAACCCAAGCCCTGAAGAACCAGATACTGTCCTCCTCCTCCTGTGCCCAGGCATGCTGGGATAAAAATACCCTGAGGGGGTGGGGGGCAATATAGGGTCCCGTACTGAGACTGTGGCTCACAAAGTGAGCAGCATCCATAAGCGTGTTTTTCTGTAAGCGGATACGCTTAACTCCGGCACGGGACGGCCATCACATCAACAGCCACATGTTACTGTAAGAGAAGACACGCTGTACCCCCATTTAAAGACAGAAGAGCCTACATGACCTTGATGATCTGTAGGATTGTCTCATCAATTATATCGAATATGATATTGTGTCTATAAAAATAAAGGCAACAAAAAGATTGTTTAAATACTAGGGATGCACGATATTGGATTTTTGCCGATATCCGATATGCCGATAATTTAACTGGATTTTGGCCGAAAGCCGATGCAGTTACCGATATAGAATTATTTTTAATTTTGGTTAGTTTTTAACAAGAACGTATGTGTTAGATAAACAATAATAAAGTTATTTGATAATAACAGTACATTGAAGATTTGAAAATAACTATAAATAAACTATATATTAATCACTGCATTTTTTCCCCCCCAGAAATATGCAGTGGTAACCTTGACATTTTATTTTATGATTTAACATTTGTAAATGGTCTAAAGCAAAAGAGTTGTAAAAATTCTGAAAATCTTTTAGAGCTCATAATTTGTTTAAAAATATAAAACATTATACATTAATGAATAAATCAGAATATATACAATTATTTAAGTGTCATGGATTTTTTTTTTCGCTCTCTCTTTTCTTTTATGTAAAGCACTTTGAATTACCATTGTGTATGAAATGTGCTATATAAATAAACTTGCCTGGCCTTGCCTTTCAGCACGCAGAGTTATACAATTTAGGTTTAACTCAAATCTGACTCCATTTTAGTATGACCTTGAATTTAGGTTGAAAGGCAAATTGGTTGTTTGTCGGTCTCTAATTATTCAGACATTTGATTATTCTAGTTAACTCTTTACTTTATATTTACTCATTCATAAGGAATCTATGTCACCTCACGGCGGCCGCTATGCGTGGGCCCCACGATCACAAACTCGCCAGTCTGATCCTTAGCCAGAGGTTCTGACTAATACTATTTAATGGGTCGCCCATGCTTACCATTCTTTAAATAGTAGTTCTGTTTAGCCCCCTACAGTTACCCATGTACAACTTAATGCTCAAAACAATAATCAGTGGTTCTGCTAGAACCCTTTGTCTAGCCCCCGATAGTTAATATAACCAATGTACAACTTAATTAAGGTTGAGACAATAACCAGTGGTTATGACCAATCCTATGATTAGCCCCCATAGTTAACGCAACTGAGTACAACTTAACTAAGGTCAAGCAGTTAGTCAGAAATCTATAATCTCACCTGATGTGCCCTACAATTGGAATCTGGGTGGCTAGTTTACACCTCAATGGGAACAGAGGGTAATTTGCATGGAATGGCCCTCTACAGTAATCAAAGTATCTCTTAACTCTTAGGATCTGTATAATCTTTTAGTCTACTTTTGTAAGATTAAGACCATTGTACCACTCACCCCGAGACTATTCAAATGAAACCAAACATGACTGTAAATCTTATTTGCATTCATATAGAACATTATATTCTACCATTCTGAGTGAATCCAGTGGAGGGAGCAGATGAAAAGACACTGATGCATGTGTGAGAGAGGCGTTTCCCGCACCACCCCTCTGTGGGGTGTCTTGAAGATGCCAGTGTATTGTCTGTTTCTCAGGAGATCAAAGTATCGGAGTTTCTTTTATCCTTACACATGTGAGTTTTCCTCTTATTGGCAAGACATATCGGCATAAGTTTTCATATCGGGCCCATGCCGATATTTACATTTAAAGCCATTATCGGCTGATTTCGATATCGGTACGATAATATCGTGCATCCCTATTAAATACCAATACTAGCAAGAACAAAAGATTTAGGCATAATGAAGTTCTTTTAATCATAAACAAGCCGGAGATAAATCAGGACTCTTATTTTGAAATGACTATGCTTTACTACTTCCACCTGCTCATTCAAAAAGATGAGACATAAAATATGCACTCTTACAACCATCTACAGAATACTATAACCACCGTAATTTAAACACTGTCAATTCCTCAAAGGTGCATCATAAGCATTCGCTAGGCATAAATGTGGGATATTTACTGATTGCAAACTGCTCTAATTTTGAACAATCCAAGTTCAAATTTATTTAATTGAAATCACAGACTTTTTAAGTTTGGAATTGGGGATTGGAATTTGGCCCCAAATTTAAGACCTTTAAAAATAATTAAGACTTTTATTATACTATATTTATTTTTTTATAGCCTGAAATGGGGCTGGGCGATATGGGCAAAAATTAATATCTCTATATTTTTTTATCCGATTTGTGATATAGGGTATACATCTTGGTATATATATATATATATTTTTAAAGACTGTACCATTTAATATATATTAAATAGAAGTTACGTTTACTGAACTAAATTAAAATAAATAAAAACAAAAGTACAGACAGTAGGCTATTTTGATTAGGCTACCCCATTACATTCACTTTTTAAAGACTGTACCATTTAATATATATTAAATAGAAGTTACGTTTACTGAACTAAATTAAAATAAATAAAAACAAAAGCACAGACAGTAGGCTATTTTGATTAGGCTACCCCATTACATTCACTTCACAGTTAGTGCTATCATATAAATACACTTACTTGTAGGTTTAAAGTTCTACATGCGTCACATTTATTGTCCAACTACAAATATTTCAGCGAAATGTATATTTTAGTCAGAATTATTGCGCTCCTATTTAATTGCACTCTGTCTGTTCGGCGCGCATGCACGCAGCAGCTCTCGTTCACTGAAGTCTGTGAAGTTTAGCGGAGAACTGCACAGCAGAAGGTTCATGCACTTCTGACAGAAAAATGGAAATATCTCCATGACTTTCTAACATTTACAGATGGAGGATATACCTGTAGAATGTGTGTTATGCATTAAAGGGTTAGTTCATCCAAAAATGAAAATTAGGCTGTGTTTTACTCACCCTCAAGGCATCCTAGGTGTATATGGCTCTCTTCTTTCAGACGAATCCAGTTGGAGTTATATTTAAGGGGTCATATGATGTTGCTAAAAAATAACATTGTGTATTTGGTGTAATGAAATGTGTTTATGCGGTTTAAGGTTAAAAAAAAAACCCATTATTTTCCACATACTGTACATTATTGTTTCTCCTCTATGCCCCGCCTTTTTGAAACACGTCGATTTTTACAAAGCTCATCGGTCTGAAAAGCGAGGTGTGCTGTGATTGGCGAGCTATCTAGTGCGTTGTGATTGGCCGAATACCTCAAGCGTGTGACGGATATGTTACGTCCCTACCATACTGTTGATGCCGTGTCCCGGCGCGACGAGACAAAAAC
>NW_015505944.1:227226-237171 GCF_001515645.1 Sinocyclocheilus grahami
CCCCCATAGTTAACGCAACTGAGTACAACTTAACTAAGGTCAAGCAGTTAGTCAGAAATCTATAATCTCACCTGATGTGCCCTATGCTCCATCTAACCTGAGATTTAGTATGCACTTAACCCTGGACGCAGATTTGCGGAAACATACGCCTTCACTTAATCTACTTGAGAAATAATTTCAGAGTAAGTCAGAATAAATCAAATGTAACAATTTATTATCAGTCAGGTAAATATGTATTATGCCAATTATCTACATAGCCAATTCAAAGATATCAAATCAATACGATACATCAAATTCTCATAGACAAATCTAAGAGTAAGATGCATACCTGACCTTTTAGAAAAATACATAGTGTGAAGTGTGCGGACACACTTCATACTACGGGCTCTCTGGCTACAGAATCGCCCCGACCCATTTGCTGCAATCCTTTAAATACAAAACCAAGATAAAACATCCCCCAAATGGAGGCATGTACTAACACAATTGGAATCTGGGTGGCTAGTTTACACCTCAATGGGAACAGAGGGTAATTTGCATGGAATGGCCCTCTACAGTAATCAAAGTATCTCTTAACTCTTAGGATCTGTATAATCTTTTAATCTACTTTTGTAAGATTAAGACCATTGTACCACTCACCCCGAGACTATTCAAATGAAACCAAACATGACTGTAAATCTTATTTGCATTCATATAGAACATTATATTCTACCATTCTGAGTGAATCCAGTGGAGGGAGCAGATGAAAAGACACTGATGCATGTGTGAGAGAGGCGTTTCCCGCACCACCCCTCTGTGGGGTGTCTTGAAGATGCCAGTGTATTGTCTGTTTCTCAGGAGATCAAAGTATCGGAGTTTCTTTTATCCTTACACATGTGAGTTTTCCTCTTATTGGCAAGACATATCGGCATAAGTTTTCATATCGGGCCCATGCCGATATTTACATTTAAAGCCATTATCGGCTGATTTCGATATCGGTACGATAATATCGTGCATCCCTATTAAATACCAATACTAGCAAGAACAAAAGATTTAGGCATAATGAAGTTCTTTTAATCATAAACAAGCCGGAGATAAATCAGGACTCTTATTTTGAAATGACTATGCTTTACTACTTCCACCTGCTCATTCAAAAAGATGAGACATAAAATATGCACTCTTACAACCATCTACAGAATACTATAACCACCGTAATTTAAACACTGTCAATTCCTCAAAGGTGCATCATAAGCATTCGCTAGGCATAAATGTGGGATATTTACTGATTGCAAACTGCTCTAATTTTGAACAATCCAAGTTCAAATTTATTTAATTGAAATCACAGACTTTTTAAGTTTGGAATTGGGGATTGGAATTTGGCCCCAAATTTAAGACCTTTAAAAATAATTAAGACTTTTATTATACTATATTTATTTTTTTATAGCCTGAAATGGGGCTGGGCGATATGGGCAAAAATTAATATCTCTATATTTTTTTATCCGATTTGTGATATAGGGTATACATCTTGGTATATATATATATATATTTTTAAAGACTGTACCATTTAATATATATTAAATAGAAGTTACGTTTACTGAACTAAATTAAAATAAATAAAAACAAAAGCACAGACAGTAGGCTATTTTGATTAGGCTACCCCATTACATTCACTTCACAGTTAGTGCTATCATATAAATACACTTACTTGTAGGTTTAAAGTTCTACATGCGTCACATTTATTGTCCAACTACAAATATTTCAGCGAAATGTATATTTTAGTCAGAATTATTGCGCTCCTATTTAATTGCACTCTGTCTGTTCGGCGCGCATGCACGCAGCAGCTCTCGTTCACTGAAGTCTGTGAAGTTTAGCGGAGAACTGCACAGCAGAAGGTTCATGCACTTCTGACAGAAAAATGGAAATATCTCCATGACTTTCTAACATTTACAGATGGAGGATATACCTGTAGAATGTGTGTTATGCATTAAAGGGTTAGTTCATCCAAAAATGAAAATTAGGCTGTGTTTTACTCACCCTCAAGGCATCCTAGGTGTATATGGCTCTCTTCTTTCAGACGAATCCAGTTGGAGTTATATTTAAGGGGTCATATGATGTTGCTAAAAAATAACATTGTGTATTTGGTGTAATGAAATGTGTTTATGCGGTTTAAGGTTAAAAAAAAAACCCATTATTTTCCACATACTGTACATTATTGTTTCTCCTCTATGCCCCGCCTTTTTGAAACACGTCGATTTTTACAAAGCTCATCGGTCTGAAAAGCGAGGTGTGCTGTGATTGGCGAGCTATCCAGTGCGTTGTGATTGGCCGAATACCTCAAGCGTGTGACGGATATGTTACGTCCCTACCATACTGTTGATGCCGTGTCCCGGCGCGACGAGACAAAAACATTAAAACCCATTATAAACGAGGCATTTATTGCATCCAGTGGGACATAATTACAGATTATAATGACTTATACTGTCTTTTAACGCGTTGTGTATCATAGCGCCGCGTAAACATAAAACCATGTCTGCATTTGTGATCGGAGAAATGACAAACAACAAGCGCTACTCTACACTGCTCAAAACTCGCGTTTGAATCATCAGTGGCAGAAAAAAAGGTGTTTATCACGTTTGAAATATGGATATTTTTCTTACAAAAACACATGGATTCGCTACAGGAGGCCTTTATTCACCATTGGCCGAATACCTCAAGCGTGTGACGGAAATGTTACGTCCCTACCATACTGTTGATGCCGTGTCCCGGCGCGACGAGACAAAAACGAGGCATTTATTGCATCCAGTGGGACATAATTACAGATTATAATGACTTATACTGTCTTTTAACGCGTTGTGTTGCATAGCGCCGCGTAAACATAAAACCATGTCTGCATTTGTGATCGGAGAAATGACAAACAACAAGCGCTACTCTACACTGCTCAAAACTCGCGTTTGAATCATCAGTGGCAGAAAAAAAGGTGTTTATCACGTTTGAAATATGGATATTTTTCTTACAAAAACACATGGATTCGCTACAGGAGGCCTTTATTCACCGCACAGAGCCGTGTGAGGCACGTTTTATTATGGATGCGCGCACTTTATTTGACGACTTGTGGACTGTTCAACTGCAACACCCACTGACTGCAATGATAGAGCTTGGAATAGCCAGGATAATGTTTAATATAACTCCGACTGGATTCGTCTGAAAGAAGAAAGTCATATACACCCAGGATGCTTCGAGGGTGAGTAAAACACATTTTCAACGTAGCATGCCCTCAATCTGTAATGGGTACTGTAGTTCAAATTCAAAATACTGAAGAGACCGTTTCTCCCAACCCATCCGCTAGCTGTCAATATTACAGTACACTGCACCTTTACGGCCACTGATGGTTTCCCATCTCAAAAGGAAACACATCAACACAAGAACGCATTTCTCCAAAGTTTCTTGCTCTACACGCCATCAACTGAATTCCATCGTAAAGCACGTTTTAGCCCAGTGTGCGATCAACAGGGGTAATTGCACTGGCGCGGACAGCTCGGCTCTGGAGGCTGAGGAACAGAAGAGTGGCGAGACACCCAGTGAACAGCTGAGACTCCCAGTATGACGTTCCTCGCTGCCAGAATCCCTCCTCCAGTGCCGCTCCCTCGGGCTTGTGCCAATTCATTCACACCACTGCGGCGGCACCCTCAGCTACACATTCTCTCTTCTCATGAGTAGTGCTAAATTTACTGGCATAAAATACTCTGGGCATGAAAGAGGGCATTGAAGTAAACTGTGGTGTTTGTGATGTAGCAAAGACTATAGAGATATACAGTTCACTCCTATTACTTATTAATGGGAGAAACTGCAACAAGCAACATGGCGGAATAGACCCGCCCAGGGTTGCCAGGTTTTCACAACAAAACCTGCCCAATTGCAACTCAAAATGTCAGCCAATCAGATCGCCTTATGCAAATACCCCTAGCGCAGACGCTAGCCAATCGCGTTCATGCAACACCAGAAGACTAATGTGATTGGCTGTTGTCACTACGACGTCGCGTCAGCACCAAGCATCAACGCTGACGCCACTTTGTGGGCCATCACAAAACCCGGAAAACAAACGCTGTAGTCCAAACGAGCCGTTCGTTGTAGTTCTTGAAAAGGGATTTTTTTTTTTTTAAACGAAATATCTCCCTTTGGAGTGGACTTTGAGATTTGTAACTTTCTAGATCTTTTTTATGCCCAAAAATACACACTACACGCGGACTAAAATTCCAAAAGTGAAAACGCATAATAGGACCCCTTTAAAATTGAAACGGTGAATGAAAAGCCACTCTTGTGCAGTTCCTCAATTACGACATTGTGAAGCTCAAGCCAAACAAGCTTGAACGCACACGATCAAATCTCATCAGGGCCGTGTTAATGGGCCAAACAGGAGCAGGAGGCGTCACTGATGAAACGCAGAAATAGGTCATTGTTGCATATGAAAGCGTCGCTGCCACATGAGAACAACGTTTCTTTCATCCGTTTAAACTACCCGTGGTAAACATTTCCTGAGATCCCAGCAGCTCATCGCCACAAATCCCAGTCGCGGAGGACAGATCAGTGTGATTGCTAAATCAACAGCAGATTGGGAAGCGTTAATCTGAGCTGATCTAAACGGACATGCAGACGTCTCGCGGAGCCGGACCTGATCCTTTTATCTCTTCACTAGCCATCCTTCCCTCCACCTCCTTCACTTCCCCTCGGGAAAACTAAAAGCAGACCAAAACGCTTTCTCTTATGTGCACTTTTTTTTTTTTTCAATTACTGTCACTCTGGGACCCAAACACAGCAGACACACTGCAAGCGATGGAGATGTTTTAAAAATGGTACACGCATCTTTTTATTTGGCTTTGGATACAATTTTAATGGGCGGGCCGCCTCTCTCACAAACCCAACTGATAGACTATTCTAGAGAGGACCACAGAGGCTCATCCCATTTGGCTACTTAAAAAGAATTTTAAATAAAATAAAATGGCTTTAATTTATTTAAAATGAATTTTAAACAAAATAGAATTCTGCTTCCATTTGTTTACTGCCAACATTTACTGGTCCCAAAATAATAATAGTAATAATAATAATAATAATAATAAATAAAAGCATGTGAAATAATTATAATAATTTGTAAAACACTAGCCTAAAATAACCTAACATTTTTATAAAGCATTTGTATTGACATTTTTTATTATTTTAAATTGTTACGCTAACATTCAATATTTTTGAATAATAAATTACAATTCTTATACAGTCACACACTTTTTTTCTTTTTTAAACTGCAACAGAGCGCTATGGGGCAGTTCAGTCGAGCACTGCAGATGCATAGCGATTTATCTGCGCATTTTGCGTGCCACAGAATATCATAGGTAGTCTGGTGATTTTGAGATCTGAACAGCAGTTTTATGGCGTGCGATTGACACTTGTCAGAAAAACACACGATTGCTCACCCCAACTGCTCGCGGTGCGTCCGATGAACTCCCCCGTCCGTGGGTTGTAGAAGAAATCTTTCCAACTGGACTGTTTCTCGTCAGCTTTCTCCTCTTTGTTGGCCATGGCGTGAATAGGGTGAATAAACCAGTTTGAGGACAGATCAAAAAAAGCTCCGATTCGGGCTCGCCACCTTCGCGTTGTGACCTGATGAGTGTGCGCTGCAGTGTTTCCACGCGGCGTTAGAAGCGCTCCGGCGCATGCGCACTACAGCCGCATCGCAACATTACTATAATAAGATTTACCGATACGCCACTTAGTTTGCAAACTGGCTTGCACTCGCAGAATTCTACAGAAACCTTTATAGGGCTATTTGAGACGCTTTTTCCCTCCGCGACTATTTCTCAGGGTGGGGTTGAGTCAGTTTTTGTACGGGCATCTTGACAAGCTATTGAGCGTTCCCGCAGGGGCAAGTTGTCACAACGAGAGCCTGCGTTTTATTTACTGGCACGGATTTTAGAAATGACCTCTTCTGGAAATATGAAAAGCGCACTAAAGTTGAGTTTCCAAGTTATTTATTGGCTTTTCAGCTTACTAAAAAAACCCTGTTCAAATATCTTTCAAAAGAAAAAAGTGGGTGTTTGAAACCAACATTGGTTTAGCAATGCTAAAAAACCGAAACTTTTATGCAAGTCGTCTTTTGACTTTTAAAACCCTTTTAACCACATGCTCTTGCAAATGCATGGATTTGCACGATGATAATCGAGATAGCGGAGGGCCATTCCACCGAATGGGTGCCATTTGCTTCCAAAACTCTTCAAAATATATAGACATTTAAATGTATATATATATTTTTAAAAGACTGAATCTAGTAATACACTTATTTAACCATTCAAAATATGCATTGGTCTATCTTAGGTAACTAAGTTTTTACACAATTTTTTAAGTGGAAGATGGATGCATTTTTCTCAGCCCTGTTACCAAAACTCTAATGTCTTTTAAAAAGCATGTTTAAAAATATGTCAACAAATTCCTTCGTTTTCCTCTCGGGCAGGTGTTTATTTTAAAGAAATAGTTGGTTTCATAGTAAAAAAAAAATCATTTTTTTTAATCATAAAAAAAATCACTTTATCTACACAAGGTGTCCTTTTTTTATTAAATTTTTCTTTTCAAGCTTATCAATTTTCTATGATGCAATTTATTAAACAATGGGATAAATTATGGACCAAACTTAATAAAAAAAAATAGTGGGTTAACTTTATTTTTTAAAGAAAAAAACCTGTTTAGTAACAGGAATGAAACTGGGTAACAGGAATGAGTATGCATTATATTAGTATACAGGTTTGACTACACGAGGTGTTAATGCCCGCACTGATATAGTGAAAGCTGACCTCACTGCTAAAAAAGGCCAAATCATGTTTTGATTTAAATCTAGTGGTCTGCAAATGTTTTTGTTAGGGTTATGTTTAGGTGTAGAGGACGGGTTATGAGATAAGCTATAAATAACAAAAAAAAACATTTTGCTATTAAAAATAATTAACTTAACAAATAATATATTTTCAGTTTTTCTGTGGATATTGTTTTCTTATAGCGCAGCTCGCACTCAAACGCCATTCCATTTATGAGTCTTATACATAATTGTCACAGGATAGAAATTTCAAGTACATTTTCTGTCATACTTGCAGGAATGTAATATAAAACAATGCAGGAACAACCATAGGTTTTCTCAAAGCAAAAGCAGTGTCCCAGTGTGGATAGAAGGCCAAAATGTTGAGAAAAAGATGCATTTTCAAACTTATCAAGGATGTAGCTTTATATTTACATGAATAAATCTGATGACACTACTCACTCCTGTTACTTTTACTCAGTTACGATATATAAGTATAGGATGAATGAGTATATGAGTAACAGGACTGAAAGTAACAGGATTGAGATTTTAGGATCAAATGATCAAATGCATGTAATATAGTCACATGGAGTACATGCTAATATTATGAGAATACTCAGCAAATTATAGTGATTCACCAAAGATTTGTATTTTTAAAATACAAGTAACATCTAAGAAATCATTTAGGTAACAGGACAGTATATTTATAATGACGCTCCCAGCCACCGCTCATCAAATATACAGAAAAGAAAAAGAAGACCACATGCTTTCGGTCATTTCATTGCCTTCAGAAGATCCAGATGTTGCAATATTATGCTGGAAATGTGTCTTGTGGAATTTCCCCAGTTGTGTTAGGGTAACAGGACTGAGTGAAAACCTGGGGACACGGCTAAAATTGTATTTTATCTTAAATATTATACATTTATTTTGAAATAAATGTATTTGAAGCACAGATGGGATGTGGAGGTACACAAAAATGCAAAATAAAAATGATTTCGGAAGCATTTTAAACATAATAGACCACACCACACCACAGGTAACCAAAATTATATGTTTATATATGTATACATGTACATACAGTTACATCGCAAACCAAAATAGTTCTGTTGGGTTGAGTTGGTTTAAAACGCCGACCTGTCTGGTTCAGGACAGTTTCCTTTACATCTGCCACACTCAGTGCGAACAAAAACTCACAAGACTACATCTCCCAGCATGCAACATTCAAATGGCCTGAGGACAACCGGCTGGCAGCTATTTGAACCCGGAACAGCAGATACAACCATCCATGTTTTATTTTCCTTCAACTATTGCGATGAATGACAAGGAATAAACTATACAATACAACAAAATGACACTGAATCAACCTATAAAAAAAGAACATTTTTCCTTTTTTTGTAAATTCTTTCAAGCGGTGAACAGTAAGGTCAGCACGTTGCTTTCCGATCCCCACGGAGAAGAAAAAGTGGCACTAGCCCACTGGACTACGCAGATATGGTCATATTCAAATATGACCGAAATAAATACATTTTTGGAAAGAATTTGAACGTCCCTCAGGGTAGGAAACAGAGAAGAGTAGAACACCGAGATGACATGAGGCAGTTGACCTGAAGATGTGTTAACCCTCACTTATACGCTCTCCTCTATGGCCCGACCTGCGGCTCGCTAGCCAAAAAGCACCACAGAAATACAGTAAACCATCTCCCCCGGAGCCAAAGACTCCTGGCGTTTGTGCCAAACTGGGAAAGAGGAGGAAAGAGATGGTGAGGGAAGTTAAAATATGGTAATATAGAGAGGAGTGGCAGCTTATTTCCTGTGTAGCGTTTCCTCCCGGGCTCTGCTCGCGATTCCCGTCCCAGCACTGAGCTCAGGATCACTCTGGGGAAGAGGGATTGTCGTCATCATCCTCGTCGTCCTCTTCCTCGTTGAAGGAGCTGGGCGTCTGGCCGCGAGACTCTGAGGCGTGTGACGGGGCCGTGCTGCTGTGACTGTGAACAGAGAGAGGGGATGTGAGATCAAGGAGGACCTGAATGAAAGCAGCGGTCGGGATATTTGGGGATGTTATGTTGACAGACATACCTTGTGAGGCTGAGAGGTGTTCTGTTGGAGTTTGTGGCCATGTCTGTAGGGACAGAATCACATGCTTTGTTTAGAAACCCGTATTAGGCCCCGTTTTACAAGATGTAATATAAGTCTGCGGTGTCCGCAGAATGTGTTTGTAGAGTTTCAGCTCAATATCCCCCACAGATCATTTATTATAACATTTTGAAAATGCCTCGTTTGAGTAAAAGCAGAAACCGTTTTAGTGCATGTCTCTTTAAATGCAAATGAGCTGCTGCTCCCCGCTCCCTTTTCCAGAATAGAGCTGTGTCTTTACAGCTGGTGCCTCAGATACTCCGCTAAAAACATCCGTTTGGTTTTGATTGTCTTTTCATGTCTTTTGCACTGAAATGATGCGTTTTAAAGCCATATTGGTTTAAACTTCTGAAATACGGTTTTCTGAACGCACAGAAAGCGGCGGTCACACGGCATGCGAGTACAAGACTAAATTCTCTTTCACGTCTTATTGCACTGAAACTGTCAAATACACATAAGTTTGTTAAAACACACGAGTTACAAGAACAGTCGGTTATGTCAGTGAAGGTAAACAGCTGGGAAAGAAATCGCATGTTTATATTAGATCTGTGTATTAAGTGAGAGCAGCGTAATATACAGTACTGTCTACGCTGTTAATGTGAGCCAAACAATAAAATAAAAACAGAAAATCACTCACTGCTCTGGACTGAGTAATTTCTGTAGTACTAATAAAAAGACATTCTTACTTGAATGCTGCTTTTAAATGCTCTAGCGTGAAGATAAACATGGCGGATTGTGTGCGGCTCACTCAGGGCGGGGGTTCTGCTAATACGGCAGTGTCTGTCAACAATTGTGGGTGGGGCTTCTGCGAATGGCTTCGACCAGTGGTTCTCAAACTTCTTTGGTCGTGCTCCCCTTTAAACCTATAAAAGAAATCTGACGGCCCCCCTCCCCGCTTTCCCGAATCCCCATCCCACCTCAGACTGCCAAATAATTTCACTAAACATTATGAAAAATGCGTTTTTTTTTTTTATTTAAAAAACCTACAGGAAAAAAAAAAAAAA
>NW_015505944.1:240559-273501 GCF_001515645.1 Sinocyclocheilus grahami
CTCACAAGACTACATCTCCCAGCATGCAACATTCAAATGGCCTGAGGACAACCGGCTGGCAGCTATTTGAACCCGGAACAGCAGATACAACCATCCATGTTTTATTTTCCTTCAACTATTGCGATGAATGACAAGGAATAAACTATACAATACAACAAAATGACACTGAATCAACCTATAAAAAAAGAACATTTTTCCTTTTTTTGTAAATTCTTTCAAGCGGTGAACAGTAAGGTCAGCACGTTGCTTTCCGATCCCCACGGAGAAGAAAAAGTGGCACTAGCCCACTGGACTACGCAGATATGGTCATATTCAAATATGACCGAAATAAATACATTTTTGGAAAGAATTTGAACGTCCCTCAGGGTAGGAAACAGAGAAGAGTAGAACACCGAGATGACATGAGGCAGTTGACCTGAAGATGTGTTAACCCTCACTTATACGCTCTCCTCTATGGCCCGACCTGCGGCTCGCTAGCCAAAAAGCACCACAGAAATACAGTAAACCATCTCCCCCGGAGCCAAAGACTCCTGGCGTTTGTGCCAAACTGGGAAAGAGGAGGAAAGAGATGGTGAGGGAAGTTAAAATATGGTAATATAGAGAGGAGTGGCAGCTTATTTCCTGTGTAGCGTTTCCTCCCGGGCTCTGCTCGCGATTCCCGTCCCAGCACTGAGCTCAGGATCACTCTGGGGAAGAGGGATTGTCGTCATCATCCTCGTCGTCCTCTTCCTCGTTGAAGGAGCTGGGCGTCTGGCCGCGAGACTCTGAGGCGTGTGACGGGGCCGTGCTGCTGTGACTGTGAACAGAGAGAGGGGATGTGAGATCAAGGAGGACCTGAATGAAAGCAGCGGTCGGGATATTTGGGGATGTTATGTTGACAGACATACCTTGTGAGGCTGAGAGGTGTTCTGTTGGAGTTTGTGGCCATGTCTGTAGGGACAGAATCACATGCTTTGTTTAGAAACCCGTATTAGGCCCCGTTTTACAAGATGTAATATAAGTCTGCGGTGTCCGCAGAATGTGTTTGTAGAGTTTCAGCTCAATATCCCCCACAGATCATTTATTATAACATTTTGAAAATGCCTCGTTTGAGTAAAAGCAGAAACCGTTTTAGTGCATGTCTCTTTAAATGCAAATGAGCTGCTGCTCCCCGCTCCCTTTTCCAGAATAGAGCTGTGTCTTTACAGCTGGTGCCTCAGATACTCCGCTAAAAACATCCGTTTGGTTTTGATTGTCTTTTCATGTCTTTTGCACTGAAATGATGCGTTTTAAAGCCATATTGGTTTAAACTTCTGAAATACGGTTTTCTGAACGCACAGAAAGCGGCGGTCACACGGCATGCGAGTACAAGACTAAATTCTCTTTCACGTCTTATTGCACTGAAACTGTCAAATACACATAAGTTTGTTAAAACACACGAGTTACAAGAACAGTCGGTTATGTCAGTGAAGGTAAACAGCTGGGAAAGAAATCGCATGTTTATATTAGATCTGTGTATTAAGTGAGAGCAGCGTAATATACAGTACTGTCTACGCTGTTAATGTGAGCCAAACAATAAAATAAAAACAGAAAATCACTCACTGCTCTGGACTGAGTAATTTCTGTAGTACTAATAAAAAGACATTCTTACTTGAATGCTGCTTTTAAATGCTCTAGCGTGAAGATAAACATGGCGGATTGTGTGCGGCTCACTCAGGGCGGGGGTTCTGCTAATACGGCAGTGTCTGTCAACAATTGTGGGTGGGGCTTCTGCGAATGGCTTCGACCAGTGGTTCTCAAACTTCTTTGGTCGTGCTCCCCTTTAAACCTATAAAAGAAATCTGACGGCCCCCCTCCCCGCTTTCCCGAATCCCCATCCCACCTCAGACTGCCAAATAATTTCACTAAACATTATGAAAAATGTGTTTTTTTTTTATTTAAAAAACCTACAGGAAAAAAAAAAAAAACACCTGCATCACTTGAAACATAAAAAAAATAGCATAGAGAGAATAACTGTTATTATTATTCTCTCTGTTATTTATTTATTTATTTTGCGGGTTTCATGCTGTCCGCTAAGGCATAGGACACACACAGGCTTTCCTCCTCACCAATGACATTAAACACCGTGTCTACACCGGACGCGAGCGGCTAAATACAGTAGAACCCATTATAATCAGTGACGCAGCGTGCCACGCCAAATCCCCGACAGTAAACTGATGTTTTGTTCTATTTATGACGTACTGACACAAAGTTAAAATTATTTGCAATGGTCACAGTCTATGGATGCGATGCAACAACTGTAGCGTCCGGTATAGACACAGTAAGTGAAGCCGAGAGCAAGATATGCGTCGTCATATTTTCAGCATTTAGCTTTTGAATGACCAGCACCTGCCTGGGTCTGTGGGACTTCATCTATAGCTTTTCTCTTCCCTTTCACAAATTCATCACCCATTCTAAGTTACGTCCTTTGGCTGTTTATTGTTTTATTTCTTTTCTTTTTCTGCTGATGGCCCGCGCCCCCCCTGCAATACTCGTGCGCCCCCCCTGGCGGGCGTGCCCCACACTTAGAGAACCACTGGCTTAGACACTACTTATGATTTATGGGGATTCAAAGAAAAGAATCATTGTAGGGTTGTTTGCGCACACACTGCCAACACACAATTATGTTCAAACAACATTTTTGCATAATAGGTGCCCTTTGTAGATAGCAACCCCACAGACATGCAACGTTGCTTTATTTGCACAGGAAGGAAGTCTGTGTAAAGCGGAGACTGATGTAGAAGGTGCAAAATAGATTTGCAAAAGCAAAAAAAAAACTAAACAAAAAACAGCACAGAATGCATGTTTATTATATAAACCAACTCTTTTCTATATCTATTATCAGAAAATTCTGTTTTTTAATGGATAAGTTTATTAAACCTTTAGAAAAACGATATATACTAAAAAATATGGCAATGTGTTTATTTATTGATTATCATATTTTATACCTCAGGCTTTTATGGCTCCATATAATATGATACAGTGAGAACATGAAGCTTATACTCAAAGAGGAAAAAAAGATAAAAAATATGCAATTTGGTGCAGATGCATATATTTATATGATAATATTCTGACATCTTGTACTGTAAATCAATGTCTTTATAACAGTATAGCAGATACTTCCATAAAACTATATAAATATCAGTTTTCATTCTGTCTCCAATAATATGTCTCAGTAAGGAGATATTTAAATGCTCAGTTTTACGATCAAAGCTCTGTAGTTTTTATTGTGAGGGCAAAACATATGACGCAATGCAATACAATGACAATTAAGAGTCAGATGCATCATATTTGAAATTCACATTTTAACATGATTTTCTAAAAACTGCTGTATGGATAGTCAAGTAAACCCAAGTTGCTTCAGTCCAGTAAACAAACAAAATATTAATAACAATATACAAGTTATTCCTATGTTTACTTTATGATTTCACAGCAAAAAGAAACATGAAGCATGAGCTGCAGGACTTTCTGTAATGATAAAAGGTCTTATACTTGCTAAAAAAATATGAATTATCCATCAGACGGCAGAAGCATGTGGTAGATTGTGTTTAACAGGTTTTTCAGCACGTTGATAATTTGTGTGTATCAAATATGATAGAGCAGGCTGTACAGGGTTAAACAAGTATTAGCTGCCTAAAAAAATACTTTTTCCCTGGGTCATTCCATTTTATTACACATAACTTCATTTCTGAACTTATTTGTTTTGTTTTCTTTGTATGTGTGGGTTACTTGGGTTGTTACCCACATCTGGTGAAAATGTCAAGTCAACAGCACCTTTAGAAATATATTTACTGGGAATAATGGTGACGTGTTCAATATTTATTTCCCCCGCTGAAAGTTATTTACAATTCGCTGCAGTGCAGATGATCAGGCATTTCCAGCAACAGTGAAATCAAACCAAGAAGAGTTCTTTTAAGATCCATGAGAATTATTTATAAGCTTTATAAGCTATTATATATAAGAACTGATGACGATGAGGGTTTCGGGGAGATTTTGTCAACCACAAGCATCACTGACAGAAAGGTGGTCATACTCACTGGTGACATGTGCTTCCAGAGACTTGGGCACCAGAGATCTGGCCACGCTGAGGTTCTCTGGAGAGCATGTGCCGTTCTCCAGCCCCAGAGACATGCCCATCCGCTTCAGGATCTCAACGTCATCATGGATCTCAAACGTGTTGTCAAAGTTAAAGAGGTATTCACACCTGTTTGCAGGAACGAGTCAAAGATACCATCATTACAGTCAGTGCATAAAATGGTAAAGTAAATGCCCAGTAACAATACACTACCAATTAAAAGTTTAGGGTCAGTAGGATTTAGTTTTTTTGAAAGAAATGAATTCTGACATTCAGCAAGGATGCATTAAATTGATCAAAAGTGACAGTAAAGATATTTGTTACAAAAGATTTCTTTTGCAAATAAATGCTGTTCTTTTGAATTTTCTATCCATCAAAGAATCCTGAAAAATAATCCACAAAAATATAAAGCACCACAACTGTTTTCAACATTGATAATAATCAGAAATCAGCATATCGAAATGATTTCTGAAGGATCATGTGACACTGAAAACTAGAGTAATGATGCTGAAAATTCAGCTTCGATCACAGCAATAAATGACATTTTACAATATATTAAAACAGAAAACAGTTATTTCAAATTGTAATAATATTTCACAATATTATTGTTTTAACTCTTTTGATTTTTGATCATAAATGCAGCCTTGGTGAGCAGAACCTTATTTTGTTTTATTTGTTTTTAAATAGATGTATGAATTATCATTTACCCGGTTTATTTATCCATTTTATGAAGGATCATATGACACTAAAGGCTGTAATGATGCTGAAAATTAATCACAGGAATACATTCAAATAGAAGCTATTTTACACTGTAATAATATTTCGTTTTTTTTTTGTTTTTTTTTTAAATCAAATAAATCCAGCCTTGCTCAACACAAGACTGAAATTTGAAATGTTTTTCTGAAATGAGCATTTTTCTCAAGCTCCTATGTGTAGGTTCAGTAATTTCACTTGAATAAGTTTTTCATTGCCAATAAAGTGAAATAACTGAACATAAATATCGGAAAATGCTAGAAAAATGCACATTTTAGAAGAACATTTCAAACGGCACTTAGAGGCTTTTGCATCTGAACTCTTCATATATACACACACATTTACAACCAAAGAACCTTGTTTATTTATCCATTTTACTAGGTTTATGAAATCAGTGGAGGATATTTCTACAGAAGAGAGAAAGGGAGAGAGCCGTAAGAAAAATGGAGAACAGAAGCCAAACGCTCAGACTGCCAAATAATTTCACTAAACATTATGAAAAATGCGTTTTTTTTTTTTATTTAAAAAACCTACAGGAAAAAAAAAAAAAAAACACCTGCATCACTTGAAACATTAAAAAAATAGCATAGAGAGAATAACTGTTATTATTATTCTCTCTGCACCTGCCTGGGTCTGTGGGACTTCATCTATAGCTTTTCTCTTCCCTTTCACAAATTCATCACCCATTCTAAGTTACGTCCTTTGGCTGTTTATTGTTTTATTTCTTTTCTTTTTCTGCTGATGGCCCGCGCCCCCCCTGCAATACTCGTGCGCCCCCCCTGGCGGGCGTGCCCCACACTTAGAGAACCACTGGCTTAGACACTACTTATGATTTATGGGGATTCAAAGAAAAGAATCATTGTAGGGTTGTTTGCGCACACACTGCCAACACACAATTATGTTCAAACAACATTTTTGCATAATAGGTGCCCTTTGTAGATAGCAACCCCACAGACATGCAACGTTGCTTTATTTGCACAGGAAGGAAGTCTGTGTAAAGCGGAGACTGATGTAGAAGGTGCAAAATAGATTTGCAAAAGCAAAAAAAAAACTAAACAAAAAACAGCACAGAATGCATGTTTATTATATAAACCAACTCTTTTCTATATCTATTATCAGAAAATTCTGTTTTTTAATGGATAAGTTTATTAAACCTTTAGAAAAACGATATACTAAAAAATATGGCAATGTGTTTATTTATTGATTATCATATTTTATACCTCAGGCTTTTATGGCTCCATATAATATGATACAGTGAGAACATGAAGCTTATACTCAAAGAGGAAAAAAAGATAAAAAATATGCAATTTGGTGCAGATGCATATATTTATATGATAATATTCTGACATCTTGTACTGTAAATCAATGTCTTTATAACAGTATAGCAGATACTTCCATAAAACTATATAAATATCAGTTTTCATTCTGTCTCCAATAATATGTCTCAGTAAGGAGATATTTAAATGCTCAGTTTTACGATCAAAGCTCTGTAGTTTTTATTGTGAGGGCAAAACATATGACGCAATGCAATACAATGACAATTAAGAGTCAGATGCATCATATTTGAAATTCACATTTTAACATGATTTTCTAAAAACTGCTGTATGGATAGTCAAGTAAACCCAAGTTGCTTCAGTCCAGTAAACAAACAAAATATTAATAACAATATACAAGTTATTCCTATGTTTACTTTATGATTTCACAGCAAAAAGAAACATGAAGCATGAGCTGCAGGACTTTCTGTAATGATAAAAGGTCTTATACTTGCTAAAAAAATATGAATTATCCATCAGACGGCAGAAGCATGTGGTAGATTGTGTTTAACAGGTTTTTCAGCACGTTGATAATTTGTGTGTATCAAATATGATAGAGCAGGCTGTACAGGGTTAAACAAGTATTAGCTGCCTAAAAAAATACTTTTTCCCTGGGTCATTCCATTTTATTACACATAACTTCATTTCTGAACTTATTTGTTTTGTTTTCTTTGTATGTGTGGGTTACTTGGGTTGTTACCCACATCTGGTGAAAATGTCAAGTCAACAGCACCTTTAGAAATATATTTACTGGGAATAATGGTGACGTGTTCAATATTTATTTCCCCCGCTGAAAGTCATTTACAATTCGCTGCAGTGCAGATGATCAGGCATTTCCAGCAACAGTGAAATCAAAGCAAGAAGAGTTCTTTTAAGATCCATGAGAATTATTTATAAGCTTTATAAGCTATTATATATAAGAACTGATGACGATGAGGGTTTCGGGGAGATTTTGTCAACCACAAGCATCACTGACAGAAAGGTGGTCATACTCACTGGTGACATGTGCTTCCAGAGACTTGGGCACCAGAGATCTGGCCACGCTGAGGTTCTCTGGAGAGCATGTGCCGTTCTCCAGCCCCAGAGACATGCCCATCCGCTTCAGGATCTCAACGTCATCATGGATCTCAAACGTGTTGTCAAAGTTAAAGAGGTATTCACACCTGTTTGCAGGAACGAGTCAAAGATACCATCATTACAGTCAGTGCATAAAATGGTAAAGTAAATGCCCAGTAACAATACACTACCAATTAAAAGTTTAGGGTCAGTAGGATTTAGTTTTTTTGAAAGAAATGAATTCTGACATTCAGCAAGGATGCATTAAATTGATCAAAAGTGACAGTAAAGATATTTGTTACAAAAGATTTCTTTTGCAAATAAATGCTGTTCTTTTGAATTTTCTATCCATCAAAGAATCCTGAAAAATAATCCACAAAAATATAAAGCACCACAACTGTTTTCAACATTGATAATAATCAGAAATCAGCATATCGAAATGATTTCTGAAGGATCATGTGACACTGAAAACTAGAGTAATGATGCTGAAAATTCAGCTTCGATCACAGCAATAAATGACATTTTACAATATATTAAAACAGAAAACAGTTATTTCAAATTGTAATAATATTTCACAATATTATTGTTTTAACTCTTTTGATTTTTGATCATAAATGCAGCCTTGGTGAGCAGAACCTTATTTTGTTTTATTTGTTTTTAAATAGATGTATGAATTATCATTTACCCGGTTTATTTATCCATTTTATGAAGGATCATATGACACTAAAGGCTGTAATGATGCTGAAAATTAATCACAGGAATACATTCAAATAGAAGCTATTTTACACTGTAATAATATTTCGTTTTTTTTTTGTTTTTTTTTTAAATCAAATAAATCCAGCCTTGCTCAACACAAGACTGAAATTTGAAATGTTTTTCTGAAATGAGCATTTTTCTCAAGCTCCTATGTGTAGGTTCAGTAATTTCACTTGAATAAGTTTTTCATTGCCAATAAAGTGAAATAACTGAACATAAATATCGGAAAATGCTAGAAAAATGCACATTTTAGAAGAACATTTCAAACGGCACTTAGAGGCTTTTGCATCTGAACTCTTCATATATACACACACATTTACAACCAAAGAACCTTGTTTATTTATCCATTTTACTAGGTTTATGAAATCAGTGGAGGATATTTCTACAGAAGAGAGAAAGGGAGAGAGCCGTAAGAAAAATGGAGAACAGAAGCCAAACGGGTGGAGAAAGATCTCGTACTTATCACTCGAGATGGAGCAGTCGATGACGGTGCGGACGTCAGTGTTGAGAATGATAAAGGGAAGCTGAATGACAGATCCTGGAGGGGGAGTTGACTGGGACAAGGCTTCGCTGGCCTGGTTCCTCTGCACCAGATTCTTAAAGGCGATCTGCTGCTCACGGATCAAAGAGACGCACAGATCAGCACACCCCCTTAAAGGTCCACTCATTAAAGGGTTAGTTCACCCCAAAATTAAAATTCTGTCATTAATTACTCACCCTCATGTTGTTCAAAACCCGTAAGACCTTCGTTCATCTTCGGAACACAATTTAAGATATTTTTTATGAAATCTGAGGGCTCTCTGACCCTTCCATAGACAGCAAGGTAACTACCACGTTCAAGGTCCAGAAAAGTACCAAGATGATCGACAAAGTAGTCCGTGTGACATCAGTGGTTCAGCTGTAAAGTTACGAAGCTACGAGAATACTTTTTTTGTGCAAAGAAAACAAAAATAACGACTTTATTCGACATTTTCGTCTCTACTGCATCACTTTGGACGTGCATTCACAACAGTATCATGACGCGAGCGTGTGGCGGCGCTGGTAGTTACCTTGCTGTCTATGGGAGGGTCAGAGAGCCCTCAGATTTCATCAAAAATATCTTAAATTGTGTTCCGAAGATGAACAAAAGTCTTACGGGTTTGGAACAACACGAGGGAGAGTAATTAATGATGAGAGTGAACTAACCCTTTAACCTTAAATCAGTCAGCATGTTGATAAATAAAAGCTTTGTGTGGTCAGTCTCGGGATGTGTGGGGGTTGGTCAACGACTAGGACCGAGCCAGTGCATGTAATTTAGCGCTCCAGAAGCCCTCCCAGCTCTTGATCAATATCCCAGCAGGACCAAGGTCTCTTCTGATCCCTCCACACATCTACGCTTCATCGCTGTGATCTGTTGCATTACACGCCGTATCATTAACGGTCATCTATAGTAACGCCGCTCATCAACACAAACTGACAGCAGTGATTTGCTGAGCTTCTGTGTGTGGCCTTTCATTTGACTGCAGGAGATGGATGGCGTTCTCATCTCACTTTAGAAAAAAACAAATCAATATGAGAGGTTTGCTGCTTTTCCACAGCTGGCCACTGTTAATGTGTCCCTCCGCCTCTCATCTGCTGTTTTTACTCATCCTTTCGTTATGGAGTGAGGCTGGTTAGCACTGATGACGAAAAGAACTTGATGCTGTTCAGTGGGAAAAGAAAAAAAAAAAAAGATTCTCTGATGCATTGATATTCTCTTTTCAAAAACTTCAGAATTGATTCTGAGCTTTTTTGCCCCATGTGTGCAATGACACTTTTGCTTTTTGCCAATTTCACGCAAACTCACACAATAATATACTGAAAGTATATAAACTTGCATTTCAAAGGTTTCATGGTTGAAGCAAAATATAAGGCCAATCGCGGGCTACATTGCACAGCATCTGCGCTGTGAGAAACGTGAGCTTTGCTTGACAACGTGTGGTTTCAACTCGCCGGTATTTCAGTGTTTTACCTTCCAAAAGCTGTATGAAGGCAACATTTATGCCGTTTGGAGTGCAGTATAAATTTGATACACAAACACTCATTTATAAACGTATGTGTTCAAATGCTCACATATATTTGTGTGTCAAGGTATGACATAACTAAACGTAGGGCTGGGCGATACAGCCAAAAAATTATCACGATATATATATTTTTTTCATATCAGTCGATATCGATAATTATCACGATAAACGTCAAATTGTATTTCTTTCACGTTTAAAAGGCAGATTTTTGCTCCAATGTGAAAGTTGCAAAAACCAGACGGTTAATTGTGGTTTTAAACTATTCTTTATGGTCAGAACATGACAAACAATTTGTTTTTTAATTCTTCATACTTTTCCAGTCATTTTTCTTTAACAAAATAAAAATCTTAATAGAAAAAAGTAATTTCTTAGTTCTGCATGTTCTAATAAGTAATATTGTTTCAAATCAAGAAACAGGTTTGTGTTGCCTGATAATATTAATAATATAAAATGTTTGTCTCTTAGAAATACACATTTGATAGTAGCTTGAGTTACGCAGATGTAGATTTATGTTCAATATCAAAGTCAGTAATATCTATAAAAATTGTAGCAATCTCAAACTTAATTTAATGAAATTTAATTATTCTGACTGTTTGAGGTGTTTTTTTTTTATAGTTCATGCAACCACACATAGTAAATGGCTCACAAAAACAAAAATCACTGCTCTAGTATTTATAAGTAAATCTTACTTGATTTCCGTCAGTGAATATGTTCACATGCATTACAAAACACTAAAAACTCTTTTTCCATTTTCCAAAAAATCCATTTACATGCAAAGCAAAAATCTAGGTGTGTCCATTAGGTTTTGCTTAAACCGTTAATGACTTTTCCTCGATAAAATCACATACAGTTATGCAGAGTTCACACTGCACGATTTTCAAAGTCATCGGATCACCGTTGTTCTCACACTGCACGGCTCTCTGGGGTAGCATTCAGTTGCTGCTGTGGTCACACTGCACGATGGATCGGCGACAGGAGGTTACACACTGCATGACTTTATAATAGGAAGAATCGCTGACAACTCTGTAAAACTACGTTTCACAACCAAACGCACACGAGAACTGATAAGTAAATAGCGCAAGATCACGCTGATATGTGGTCTATAAGTCCTCCCAGAACACACAATAACAAAGATGACTTCCTTGTTAACAACATACTTCTTTGTTTGTACATGGCTAATTGCTTAATAAAAAATAAAAAATGGCAAAAAGGTCCTCCCCAAACTTCCCGCCGCCCTGTATCTTGCTCTCTCATTGGCTGTAGGTCATCGCCGATGTATTTTTCAATCAGAACTCATTTCACACAGCAGAATTTTGAATCGCCGACATGTCCAGATATTTAGCATGCCAAATATTTCACAGGCATTCTCTCAGATCGTGTCTTCGATAATAAAATTGTCGGCGATTTCGCAAAACCTATCAGCGAGTGAAAATCGGGGCTAAAATCATGTAGTGTGAACTCGGCATTAAGCACAGTCTGTGCATTAACTCAAATATACCCCAGTTAAACCAATATTCTGGTTAATCAAAATCTGAATAAGACAGTCGGGATATGCCTCTATGAATCTGGATTCTTTAAGATGAACCTGTCAAACATGTCTTTAGTTAATTCATTTAGTTTTGTTTTTTTTCTAACTCCCCAGTTATAGTTAGCTAGACAGATAATTTTATTTTGGTGATGCAATTTGCCACTACACATTTAATTAATTTATTCGTTTATGACAAACAAACAAAAGTTTAGGTTTGCAAGACCTAAAAACCCATGTGCTTAATAAATACATTTTAGATTTAGTGAACACAGCACTCACCTGATGGTTTTGTCAACTTCTCTCACAATTATTACGCACAGTTGTGGTCATAAATTTACATACACATTGTAAAATCTGTCAAACGTTAACATGAAAGTATTAAAATTGCATTTTGGATACATACTTTTGAGATCCATCTTTTCAAACTTAGAACAAATGAGGACATTCAACTAGTAACTCATTAATTTGTGTAAATTCAGTAAATGTTTTGTCTTGTGGACTATACATAAACATTGGTTATGTGAAATAGCTTATTCAAGGCAGTAGTAAATAAAACCAATTTTCATAATGCCTCATATTTTCTTAAATTGTTAACATTTTGCAGATTCTGCAAGGTGTACAGTATGTCAACTTTTGAGCTCAAGTGTATATGTGAATATTCCAGTTGTTTTTCTGAATAAACACACAACCAGAAAATGATGCAAATGTAAATATCTTTGGGATAAATGGGAAGGTCTTCTGTGTGAGTGAATTTGTCTTTCACCTCTAAGTTGCGGCACTCTTGGGCTGAGTTTGTGGGCAGGCCGATCCAGCGGATCTCCTTCTTCTCTTTAGAGATGATGTTCATGGCCATCAACACGTTGAGCGCGTCGTACACACGCCGGCGGATGTTCTTCTGGTCGTACACCTGCTGCAAGTGCAGACACACAGCCTCTATTAATGTCACAAATCACACGGAGACGAGCGATCATCCGCCCCAAAACCCTGCGTCTGCGCTAAAGTCGCTTTTAATTACACCTTTTAGCATTCCACCAGGGGTGAGAGATTAAACTCCAGTCCAGGAAACATCAGGTGGGCTGTCAGAACTAATAGCGGTCTATTCACTCCAGGCAGAAGGAGTCCTTATGCAATGATCTAAGGCCAGCGTCCAAACCCAAAGTCTCATTATAAAAGAGATATTATCGGAGATCACCGTTCCTGCTTAGGGTTTTGGGACACAACCAGACGAGAGCTGGACATTGTGCAGCACTACAAGAAGTGCTCGACGTTCTTCATAAACCACAGACAGATAAATCACAGCTCATATTAACAAGAGACGCTGCGGGAGGGACCTGGAGAACTTTAACATCTTTTACCGGCCCAGATCTGTTTTATTCTGCTGTGTAAACAGAGGCAGAGTAAGTGATGGTCATTTAGGTGAGGCATAATGGTGACTATATGCATATTTCATATCTGAAAGACCAGTCCAATGAAAGTCTTAGAACATCAATAGCAAATGGTACTAAGAAAGCATTGGGTAAAATCCATTATGACTTTTAACAGCTCAGTGGCAGTGTTAAATGCGGGAGTCATTAACCTTAATTTTAGGGCTGGGTATTCAGTAGGGGTGGGAATCATTTGGATTCGATTAAAAACGGGATGGCCATCACACCAGTATTTTGATACAAAAACACACCAGTCTGTAGTATGGTTTGTCCTGACTTAAGAAATCAATAACTATTAACTTCCTAATAAATCAAAATTATTTTACACTTCCCATTAGGGATGTGCCCAAATCTGAATATCTTGCTGGGAAAGGAAATTACATGTACTACGGAACCCCTAAAGGGAATAAATACGAGATGGAGAAAAAATAAAGAAAAATGCTTTCTCTCGTAGTAATTATACTGTATATAAATTGTGGGCATCAGGGAGCCATTATTAATATGCAGGACATTGAAATTGCTTTTGAATGCACGCTCGCTTTTTACTTTCACTTTCAATTTTTTGATATAATTTCATTCGATACACATTTATTTAGATATATAGGCAATCAGGTACAGAACATGTCAATTTTTATTCCAATTTAAGACAATCTCTCAAATAATGCTGTAAACTATACAATAACCCTGTCAGTTGGTACACTATTATATTAAACTGATCGCAATTAATCGATTTGACAGCTGTAATATATATTTATACATAGCATTAAATAAGAACAGATGATTAGTTCACATCACAGCACATTAAAGAGAGCCAAAACTTTTGTTTGAATTTCATAATAAAATGGACATAATTTGAAAGCTGATAATTGGTTTCATTTATTGGATGGCAGGCTACAAATAAAGTTTCATTAAGTTTTGTTCATGCATCAACTGAAAACAGCATAGACTGATTTTTGGGATTTAAGAATATCGATATCGCTTCATCAAAATGAGAACCAAATAAAACAAAGAAATCCATATTTTCAACCTTAGCCCTATTAGGTTTAATACTATCTCAAAGTATGAGCAACAGTAAAAACGGCAAGGGATCGACCTTAAATTCACATCACGGTTGTGTTATTCTGTGGAACTCACCGAGTCAGCGGGCATCAGGCTGTTGGCGTGAGTGAATTCAGCCACCAGCTCATCAGCCACCTCGTTGTAGGACGTAGTGCCTTTCTTTTGTACCTTCTCACACACCTTCATGGAGAAGTGCCTCAGGCCTTTACCGTTCTTATCTGCCCTCTTCATTCTCTTACTGCAGAGACAAAGAAAGAAAAAAAGAGTGAGAGTTTGCACGTTTCATTTCTGGACAATACATGTAAAGGAAAGCTTTGGGTTAGTTCACCCAAAAATGAAAATTAGCCCATGAATTACTCACCCTCAAGGCATCCTAGGTGTATATGACTTTCTTCTTTCAGACGAATCCAGTCGGAGTTACTGTATATTAAAAATTGTCTTTGATCTTTCAAGCGGTTTAATGGCAGTCAGCCGGTGCTGCAGTGCATCAGTCCAAAAGAAGTGAAATAAAGTGCATGCATCCATAATAAAAAGTGCCTCACACTGCTCCGGGGGGTGAACAAAGGCCTCCTTTAGCAAATCGATGCATTTTTGTAAGAAAAATAACATATTTAAAATGTAATAATCACTTTAATCTAGCGTGCGCTCACTGTTGTACACGGAAGCAGCTCTGGGCGGATGACGTAGGATGTTGGCGTTGCGCATGCGCCGCTCAGAAGTGACGAACGCAGAAGCGCAGGGGAGAGATAAAAACTAAAAAATGGTCACTAATTAGAAGTACAAAACGAGGATTTGTAAAGAAGAATGTCGGAGGATTTCGATAGAAGTCAAGAGGAGACTGGTTTTCCTTTGCTAAAGTAAGGAAACTTTGCTTCCTTTGCTCCTATAAACAAACGTTGGTTTTCACGAGACACACCGGCGCATGTGCAACGCTGACCTCATATGTCATCCTCCCGGAGCTGCTTCCGTGTGCAACTGTTGGCGCAAGCTAGACTAAAGTGATTATTACGATTTGATTATGGATATTTTTCTTACAAAAACGCATCGATTTGCTACAGGAGGCCTTTGTTCACTCCCCGGAGCTGTGTGAGGCACTTTTTATTATGGATGCATGCACTTTATTTCACTTCTTTTGGACTGATGCACTGCAACACCCGCTGACTGCCATTAAACAGCTTGGAAGGTCAAAGACAATTTTTAATATAACTCCAATTGGATTCATCTTAAAGGAGGAAGTCATATACGCCTAGGATGGCTTGAGGGTGAGGTGAACTATCCCTTCAAAAAAAAAAAAAAAGAGGTAAATTTCAAAATAAACCAACTTAGCAGAAAGACAATGAAGAGTGTAAACATTAGTAACAATAAGATTTGTTGCATTATGTGCATTGTTTTAATAACAATTAAACCCTTTCCAATTCTCACTACCGTAATGCAAAAAACCCTCCAAAACTCATTAACGTAATGTGAAAAAACAATTTTTATCTTAATAATAATTTTAATTAAAATTCCTTTTTAATTAAAAATGAATGTGTTGAAGCAAAAAATACTATATTACAGCAACGAGAATCACCACTGATAATGAGAATAATATCACAATGCAAAAAAATCATAATACTAATAACATTGGCTTCATTTTCTTCATGTAAAATTTAATTTATTTTTTTTTCTTTCAGATTTGGGGTGAAAAGTGAAAGAATGTCAAAAGAATGAATTTTAAAATAATAACAAGCACACACATGATGAGTGTGAGAGAGAAAGTGAGTGACTCAACGTGACGACAACATCGCCGCCGCATGGATACAACCACACTCATTCACTCAGTCCATTCATCTCTGTCACCAATAGGAATAAAGTACAGAGAGATGGATAGTGCACGTGTTACAAATAAAACAGAACACACGAGAAAGCACTAGACTCTAAAAACCCAATAAACCCAGACAAATCTAAAACTAGATTGTTATAGGTGTTCTGAGTGGTTTGCAAGATGATTGCTATGATGTCGTGGCCATTTCTAGGGAGTTGTTAGGGTTGTTGTTAGTTGAGTGTGCCTCAAATTCCTGTGTGTAAAGCCTGATCAAACAAAAATGTGACAAAAAAACATTGATTTGTTACCTTGTTAACAAAAACCCTAACAAAAAAAAGCTAACAAAAACCCTAAATGTGTGATTTAATCATCTACAGCTTTGGTTGTATACTATTATATAATGATTTGCAAATAAATGGAAGTAGCATATGTTATGGTGGGGACTTGGTTCAATTCAACAGTTGTTGATTGGATTTTAAGATGGGGCGGTTGCACTTAAAAGTTAATGCAAGCTTGATTGTGGAGGGGCGGCGTTTAAGTGGACCAAATGATTGGAGAAGTCTGACATATGTTCATTCACATTAAGAGCTATAAAATGCATTTACAAAACAGAGTGAATCTTTATTTAATGTCAACTTTAGTAGACATTAATGGTCGTAATAGCAAAGTAAAAATATTGACAAAGCCATTTTGTAAGGTTTCTAACAGGCACTGATACCCATTAAAAGTTCTTTCAGCCAGTGAAATAACTCTGACGTCCTAGACGGCCTCAACAGGTGAACCAAACTGTTTAAGATAGCAGCAGAGGAAAAAAAGCCAAGGGGCCGTTCACACATAATGCATCTTTGTGTCTAAAAATGCAAGCAGCAGCACTCAGGAATGGAGAAAAAAAATAAAAAATAAAAAAAAAATAAAAAAATAAATAATAATAATAATAATATATATATATATACATACATATACATACACACACATATAAAGCACAGTGCAGAATGCCTCCTCTGGTCTGTTGCCATCTCAAACAACAGTTGTCATGCTAACTTGCTACTGTAAACAAAAGCTAGCAATGTTTGCCCCGCCTCCGGGGTCTTCTGATTGGTCCACTGTTGCGCTGCGTGTAAAAGTTGAAATTCTTTTAACTTGACACGGTATCTTAAAAATGTGGCACTCGTGTGTGATCCGCTGCAAAAGACGTGAGACGCGAGTGCAAGGGTCATACACGTCCATCTAACGTGTTCACATGGAAAAACAATGTAAAAGTAGCAAATCTGAATGAAAAAAAACTGGAGCATTAGCAGTTTTCTAATGCAGAGTTCACAATTCATGATTTTAGCCCCGATTTTCACTCGCCGACAGGTTTTGTGAAATTGCAGACAAATGGGTGAAATCGGAGGCAAATCGGTGCTCGTTCACGTGAGTGACAATCACGCAGCGTGATTTATCAAAGATGCGATGTGAGAGAATCGCAGACGCTGGCGCCCGTGAAATATCTGGCATGTCGGCAAACTCTGAGAACTCTGATCTCACGTGTGATCTTGCGTTATTTCCTTATCACTTCTCGTGTGCGTTTGGTTGTGAAACGTAGTTTTTACAGAGTTGAAAATTCAGCTTTGCTTCACAGGAATAAATTTGATTTTAAAGTATATTAAAATAGAAAACTTATTTTAAATTGCAACAATATTTCACAACATCACAGATTTTTTCGGAATTTTTGATCAAATAGATACAACCTTGATGAGCATAAAAAACTTCTTTAAAAAACAAAATGAATTCAAATTCAAAAAACAGTTTAATTAGACTACTGGAGACGTTTCAGTTTATGTGAGGGGTTAAGAGATAGAACTTTAATTTAAACAGGTACAAATACATTTTATTAGTCATAACCTCTGGAGAGAAATACTGCAGATGCTGAACAAGGATGAGACTTCCTAATGTGCGTGTGTCGAAAGGCGCTGTGTGCACACACAAGTGTTTGCATCGAAACTGAAGTATACTCTGGGCTTCACAGACACCAGCGGGTTACATAATCCATCTGTGACCGCAAGTGAGGCGTGCCGCACTAACTGGAATTACTTTGTTGTTACACATGCGGAGATGCACTGTCTGATGTCATACGCATGGTGCGTGTAAACGCTTGTGAGAGATAAAACAAAGACATGGCTCAGGGTTCGATGGTGTGCCAAGCCAAGCACACAAACGCGACTGGTCCGGAGGAGAATTCATTCATTCGCTTTCTCCCTCACACGCAAGCAGTATAAATAACGCAATTGCACTGTGGGGTGAATTATGTAACCGGCACTCAATGAAGGAGAGAGGTGCGGTGGAAACAGGAGGAACACTGGGAGAGAGGGGAGGGAGCAGCGGCGGCTGATTGGGGTTTCAGTCGTCAGGACAAATTAGTTCCAGACCCCCAGCTCAACAAAATTCGTCCCTAATTGACTGAAAGTACTGCAGTGGCATAAGAGGGATGCTCACGCAGCTCTGTGACGGAGAAGTGTGCACGCATTCACACACGCAAGTGGCTCTCGCAGGTCCTCGTGTGTAACATACATGCGCACACACACACACCGATTTCTGCTTAGCAACAGTGCCGAGATGTGATCCCCCCCCCCTGTGTAGTGTTTCAGCATCATGGAAATGCAGTCTCAGGACAGAAAAGAGAGAGGGAGGGCTGAAAAAGAAGGAGGAGGAGAGAGGGGGAGGGAGATTCATCTGACCTTTACGCAGGAGAAGACACATCTGCCAGAATGCAGCAAAAACGAGAAGAGGCTCAGGAGAGTCACAGAAGGGCAACGATGTGTGTCTGTGCTTGATTGCAAAGTAAAGCTATTTATAATTTGAATGGGCCTAAACAGGAAATAACTAGATTAAATCAGAATACAAAATTGCATGTATTTAATAATTAAGGATGAAGTGTGTTTTCCACAGCATTAAGCACCACTGTAAAATGAATGACTGTTTTCAAACAGGTTTCCTGAACACTCCCCCTCGTCTGCTACTGGTCATAAACAGATAGCCCCTCCCCAAACTCAATATTTTGGGTCAGGATGTCCTGACCGTATCACAGAGCTCGTACTGCTTTGGAAACTAAATCAAAATTATTTTGGGGTAGAAGATACAATTTAAAAAATGTGTAATTTTTGCTCATTTTTAGTAACCAAGTCAAAAATGTGAGTAAAATAAGGGAAACCGTGAAAATAAAAGAGGGTTCAATCCGTAAAAAAGAAAAAAAAAGCGTAAAAACATTATTGAAAATGTGATTTAGTTATTGAAGGGGTCATAGGATGCTACATGCACTTTTACAAGTTGTTTGAACTGAAATGTGTGTTGGCAGTGTGTACACAACCACCCTATAATGATAAAAATCCACCCAGTGTTTTTTTTTAAAAATCTACTAAAATCTTTACCCCTTTCTCAAATCGAGCCGATCTCAGATGCCTGTCTGTGTGATGCCCCTCCCACGATAGTTTGATTGACAGTAGTGTTTCAGCACAGACTGGACTGGTGTCTTACCTTAGACCCGCCCTGAGTGACTGTCATTAGTCCGCCACTGTTTCACCGCCGGAGCGGTGACTCCTAAGCGATTGAGGTGTTCTGTTGTTGGATGTAATAATGAACATAGCAGTCGTCATTTACTCCTGACATCTGAGCTGCTGAAGACACAGTGGATTCCCTTTGTTCTTGAAGGGAATGCGCCCCCTGATCTACCTAAATGCGCCCATGTTCGCGCAAATTATTCTTGATCCAGCTTCATCTACAGAAGAAGTGAGTATAAGGTTTTTTTAATGAATCTTTGCAAATCGCCTTTCCTAATAATGTGCTAATTAGCAAGTTTCACGATGAATGCGGCTAAAGTAAACAGTCCCTCTGAGAGCGGCTCTGAAGAGAGGGGCGGGGTCAGCAGAGCTCATTAACATTTAAAGGAATATGCTATAAAACGGATCGCTCTGAAAAGAGCCGTTTTTGACAGGGTAAAAAAGGTGTTTTTACACTACCATTGAGAAATTTTAACCAAACTGTGTTACAGACTTTTCATTAAGACCCTAAAGAAACATATCAACTTGAAAATGGGCATCCGATGACCCCTTTAACATTTACAAACCAATATATTAAAGGGGTCATATGATGCGATTTCAAGTTTTCCTTTCTCTTTGGAGTGTTACAAGCTGATTGTGCATAGATAAGATCCCTGAAGTTGCAAAGACTAAAGTCTCAAAACCAAAGAGATATTCTTTATCAAAGTTAAGACTCTGCCACGCCCCCCTAAAACGGCTCGTTCTAACACGCCCCCACATATCTACATCACTATGTGGAAATATTAGCATAATGACGCCCAAATGTGCACGCAAAGAAAGAAGGCGTGGTTTCAGTAACCGCAGTTAGTGTTGAAGCAACATGTAAGGGAGACACTGTGTGTTTCTAGGAGAAAGCAAAAGCACTTTATTTGGCCTTCCAGAAGTAAATGCATTTAGGAATCTTTAAGATTACTTACAACAGAACAGCAATGCATTTTATGGACGACCGTTTCGTGAACCTAGGAGAGGAGGTCATTCAGAATCAGCTACTGTTTTGTTATTGGTTTAAGTATTTGCTATTGACTGTTCAAATGCAGAGTTTTGTGCATTGTGTGTGTGTGTGTGTGTGTGTGTGCGCGAGAGAGAGCGAGCGAGCGAGCGAGACACATCACAGTGGAGACAGCTGTCTTAACCGTGGCTTGTGTACTGCAAACACATATTCATCACTGTGTCTGTCACAAGACTCTGTTCCCCTTTCGGGATCTGTCTTTACATTTAATTTTAAAGATGAAACTCGCGATTATGGTAAGGGGCGTTACATTTCCGACGAGTGCTTGCAGTGTTCGGCCAATCACAATGCACTGGGTCAGCTGGCCAATCAGAGCAGACTGCGCTTGTCGGAAGGAGGGACTTTGTAGAAAACGAAGCGTTTGAGAGAGGCGGGGCATAGAGGACCTACAATAATGTACAGTATTTTAAAAATAATGTGTTTTTTGAACATTAAAGCATGTCAACATATTCTGTTACACCAAATACACAAAATAATGATCTTTAAAAAAGCATCATATGACCCCTTTAAGCGAGTGTGATTGGTGAGAAAATATTAATAAATAAATAAACTGCTATATACATCTGCACATTGGCCTATTGACACTTTTCCATATGTTTTCTTTGATCAGACAGCTATCAGATCGCGAAAAGACCAGGCATAAACGCCCTCAGAAACAGATTTGAGATGGATTGTAATCTGGTCACATAAACCACTTCAGGAGGATTTTTGAGATGCATTCCTGACTCAACTGGACACGTGTAAAGTGTGTGAGAGTGTGTTATACCGGCTCCCCACTACCACAACACGCATCTCCACAGATAATGATGCAAATGAAAATCATTGTTCAGCGTCACATCTTCAATCTGGGGAATCTTTGCATGTTCAATCCATAGTTAACTTAATTAAAAGTGGTGAACGCTGTTGCGGTCTTTGAGCTTGAAATCAGCTGACAATAATAAAATGCAGTGATATGTTGCTTTCGGTGACATAAAAAAAAAAAAAAATGTGTATATAGTGTGGGAACTGAAAAATGGAAGGAGATATTTTAAAGAATGTTGGTAACCAAACATGTTGCTGTTGGTATTTTTTATTTTTTTTCATACTATGGAAGTCAATGGCTATGGTCAACTGTTTGGTTGCCAACATTCTTCAAATATCATCTTTTGTGTTCAACAGCTGAAATAAAGCCATACAGGTTTGGAACAACTCGAGGGTGAGTAAATGATGACAGGATTTTCATTTTTTGGGGTGAACTGTCCCATTAACAGGAACTAATCATAAACTTGATTTATACATGTAAAAGCCTATATTTAGATAAAGATAATATTGATGATTATGTAAAGAAATATTGAAAGTGCAGTATATAATATTAAAAGCTAGAGGCTGAAATGGCTACAGCAGTCCAAATTCAAAATATTAGAGAGAGTTGTTTCTCCCGCTCACACGGGTTGCCAGATTGAGGACACGCAATAGGTACGAGCGCAATGGAAGGCAGCGACTTTAATACGTCTCTTGTCAGAGCTTTTTAGAAGGATACTGAGGCTTTTTAGGTCGGGTAGAATCCGTGATCTCTGAACTGGTTCATTTGCTGCTTCCATGGCTGCAATGCACTGTTTTCCACCAACTGGCAACCCAGGGTTTTGAAATAAACTGGGGCGGAGTCACACCGACCAAAACAAAAACAGACATTTCATCACAGAACATACATTTCTAAGTAGAATAACTGGCTGTAGCTTATTTGTCGGAGAAATATTTATGTGAACTTGGCTTGTTTCCTAAATATCTGTAAACATATGGTATTTTTTATGCATCAGAACAGTCAAAAAAAATTACATGCAGCACCTTTAAGGACTCAGTGTTCAACAAGCCGAACAGAGAAGCACCACAGTAACACATCGTGTGATGGAGAGGAACTAATACAGCACTGCACATGAACAGTTGCAGATAGCACAGCGTTCTCTGTGAATTGTAGCACTGAGTTTGTCAGAGAACCACTGCTTCTCCATTTCATCGTCAGAGTCGAGCACAGATGTAAACACGACATTAATCATGTTCAATTAAGACAGAGAAGCAGCTGAAGAAGTGTGTGTGTGTGTGTTTGTGTGAGTGTGTCTGTATGTTAACAGAGAAACTCATTAGGGACACAGGAGCTCTGAAACACAACTGGGTTTGCAGCTGTGATCCTCCACCGTCCTGCAGAACATCTGAGCCTCATAAATCCTAGTGAGACTACAGCGCTCTCCTTCTCTCTCTCTCACACACACACACATCCATTTAAAGACGTGTGGCTTTTAATCCCAGCATCCCCCAACTCAACTCGTTTACCTGGACGAGGAATCACTCGAACACAGTCCATCCCTGTAAAACACACATTTTAATATTTCCACACATTCTGCTGAAACGTCACAACTCTTTTTTTTGGTTTTCTAACTCTATAATACGTTTTTTTTTATATATACAAAATCACTTTAAATTTTTAAAAACATTATAAACATGATTTTTAAAAATGTAAAACGCGGCAAGAGATGCCCACCTGTCTGAGTAATAGGAATCAATGTAGCCATGTGTCCTTTTTTTGTTTCTACGAAGAAAAGGCCACAATTAGTCAACAAATACACAAGGTTTGAGTTTGCCAAAAATATCTGAATTCTATTCTGCATAAAATATATATGGCTTTTATAAGGTTTAAATAAGGTTAAACACCAACAAGTCAATGTTCTTCCAAAACTCAAGCAGAAACATCTTTCATTTTCAAATTTACATCAGTGTGAAGGGAATCACGGAATCCATAAAAATGGAATTTACAGTAAAACGCGGAATGTCACAGAATTTAAAATCTAAATTAATACAGACTATTGTCGGTGAGTGGTAAACCGTGAAAAGACTGCAACAAATACACAAGGTTTGAGTTTGCCAAAAATATCTGAATTCTATTCTGCATAAAATATATATGGCTTTTATAAGGTTTAAATAAGGTTAAACACCAACAAGTCAATGTTCTTCCAAAACTCAAGCAGAAACATCTTTCATTTTCAAATTTACATCAGTGTGAAGGGAATCACGGAATCCATAAAAATGGAATTTACAGTAAAACGCGGAATGTCACAGAATTTAAAATCAAAAGTAGGGCTGTACATCATGATTTGATTAATACAGACTATTGTCGGTGAGTGGTAAACCGTGAAAAGACTGCTATTTAAATATGAAGTCTGTTCTTTCTCTGTGTGAGTGAGTGAGTGCTGCAGGTTTAGCTGCTGCACATACTCCAGCACAAGTGTATTATTTTCAGCATTATTAAAGGACTACAACTTTATTTTTTTAAGGAATATCACAATTTTACTTCCAAGTTTTAATTAGAACAGTAACCCTCTGTTGTGCAGCATTGTTTCCCAAAAAAAGCATTGTTAAAAATGTATTTGATTATATTTGAAAATAGTACATATTTAATATTTTATGCCAATTGATTACCAAACTTTTTTGTCATAAAACCATACAAATTAAAATAGACAACACAGAATAAATATATAAATATATATAAAAAATAATACTAAATTACATTGATTAAACATGCTTTTTAGCATGAAAATGTAATTAAAACAATTAAAACAGGGAAAAAAGGGGAACACAGAATTTGAGAAAAAATAAAACTGTAATTTGGGGGGAAAAAATTAAATATAAATTTTAATTACACTTTTCATTATTTTTTTGTTAAATTGTTTAAGTTTAATTATCTAAATTAATTATACATGCTTTCTTGCTAAAATTGACTTTAATCATTAAAATGAAATCCAGAAAAACTATAATGAAAAAAAAAACAGATTTCAAGCGGGGAAAAGTTTTGCTTTTTACGAAAATTTACATCAATCATTAAAATGGAACACAGAAAAAAAAGGAATACTAATGTGAAAATGATTATTTTTTTCATCACTTCACATGAGGACAGTAGAGTGGCATCATTTGCAACCCCTAGCATTTACAAAGAAGCTACTTCCTGACAGACGTTCTAGGTCTCCTCTTACAGCAACGTCTCACTCCTTTGTGTGATTCCATCTTTTCTACATTCCTTTCTTTTGTTCGGCTCGGTGCAGCCACACTGGCCCATAAACACCATGCTCTCTCCATCCCCCTCTCGTTATCTGTTGTCTATGTACAGCAGACAAGCTCATGCAGTAAAGCCAGTCTATCACTGCCAAGATTTCACTGCCCACTACTGGATACCGCATGAACTGCAGCACAACTGTCCCATCTACAAGCATTACTCACATGTGCTCTTATTTTCCCTTAATATCTTCCTGTCCTAGTTTTTAATAGTTTTGAACGATGACTGAAAACTTGTGTAAATGGACACTTCTTGTGTTTATTGCCATCTTATGATGACTCGCTTGTTTACTGCAAGTCATTTTTGAAAAAAGCATCTGCCGAATGAATAAATGCAAAATGCAAATAACTCACACAAGGAGCTAGGATTTGTGAACAAGACAGGCAAAGTTAAAATGTTTTGTTATTTATTGGTAACACTTAACAAAAAGATCTCATTAGTTGACTTTAATGAATTAACTAACAGTAACTCACAATGACCAATACATTTGTTACAGTATTAATAAATACTGTAACAAAATGTACTGCTCATTGTAAGCTAATGTTAGTTAATGCAACTTTGTTTAAGTTAATAAATATACCCCCCCCCCCTTAATTTTAATAATGTATTAGCAAACCTTGAAATTAATATTAAGATTAATAAGTATTTTCATCGTTAGTTAACTAATGTTAACAAATGGAACATTATAAAGTGTATAATCCTGTTATTATTAATCCTATCCTATTATTAATCCTTTTATTTCTTTGTGAACATTGTGTTGGTTTTTGTTTTGTTTTTGTGGCCTATAAGCTTCCTAAAAACTATGCCATTGGTCCAGTTTCACATCTGCTCCTTGGGTTGTGAGTAGTTATATGACAAAAATATGTTCATACAGTTTGTGATTCAAAACTAAATAGCAAAAATGTCAACAGAATTTAAGACGTTTGGTTGATTTCTGGTGAATCATTTCTCTCAAATGGTGCATTTCAATGAATCAGTTCACTGATAAACATGTTTACTCAAGTATTTTAGATACATTTATGCTTTACACATAGATAAATATTGATGTTTATTAATTTTTTTAAATATCATAGCATGTAAAAATAAACATGCATTGTGTTTTGCAGATTTAAAATGCAGATTTACTTCTTGCATAATAGTGGATTCTCAGTTATGGTTCCTCTAAATCATTTAAAATCTTTACAAAACAAACATAAATGCCCATGAAATAAAATGTGATGAAACTGCATATAGATGCACACAAAGTTTTCCCAACTGGTGAATACATCAAAAATGGTCACAAGAGTAACAAAATAAGTAAATCAGGATACCAGCAGCCTTAGTTTAATCTCTGTGTTTGGGACACTATGAAGTGCATGTTTGTTGTTGGTCTGTTTGTGTGACACTAACCATCTGCGCGCCCACATTGGAGTTGACGGTTCCTAGTGTGATCTTGGTGGCTGGGCTGTAGCTGGATGGTGTTACCAGGGAAATGTTGCCTGCAAACACAAACACAGTTAAGCTGAAGTTCACAAATAAGAGCTGAGAGCTACTGAGAGGAAAACACATTTCACAGACCAGCAGAGGCTTGAATGGATCACAGAATTGACAGAATGGAAATGAATTAGTTCTCTCAAGCAGATTAAGTTTTACAGCCTGTTTGCAAAGCATAAATGCCACTCGCATTACTTGGATGTAGTGATGTAATGTTGTGCTTTTTCAACGGAAAAGAAAAAAACTAAATTCTGCCAATTCAGCAGCATCAGTCCTGAAAAATGACTATTTACTGGTGAATCATGCTGAACACATTCTGATGAAGTTGCATGTTCTGCTTCTCAAACTCTTTTTATGACGAGACGCATGTTTTCAAACTCTATGGGGCAAGTTGTCACAAGCGAAACCTGTCATCAATCAGTCCATTACAGGCTTTGCAGTAAAAAGTAAAACAATTATGACATGCAAAAGAAATCAAACTGCTGAACCGAAGCACTGTTCAGTGTATCAAACTGAACTGAACTGCTCTGAATTGACAAAAAATGCTTTTAAATCTGAACAGACTTGCGGTCAACTCCTATTGTACTTCAAGTGCATTTCCTCTGCAATGCATGTGGGAGTGATTGATTTCCCACTGCTTTCAGTCAGATTCAAAGAGAAATGAGTGGCTTTAAAAACATATCTGGACACTTTAAATAAAAAATAATGTTGACTTAGATAATAAAGCTGTCAAACTAAGTGGCATTGCATTTAAAAATAAATAGCATAAGGACACATTTCAAGCAAAACTTTTCACAAAATGGTTTGTCAAACTTTAGTGGAGCATGTTCATAGTTAACCCTGTAAAGCCTGACATATGAAATAAAAGTTTTTTTTATTATTTATTTATTTTTAAATGGAAGAGTTTACTGAACCTAAGTTTTCTAATGTGTTTTTGTTGAGTATCATTTGAAACATCAGGCTGTTATGGCTCATATTTCATATGGAGATCAAACTCGGGTTCATTCAGAGGCCCAGACTGAACAAATATATCACATTTATATAGACTGGTTTTCCTTTGCTAAAGTAAGCAAACTTTGCCTCCTTTGATTATTATATTTTGAATATGGATATTTTTCTTACAAAAACGCATCGATTCGCTACAGGAGGCCTTTGTTCCCCCAGACACTTTTTTTTATGGATGGGCGATTTTTATTTAACTTCTTTTGGACTGAAGCATGCAACACCCGCTGAGTGACATTAAACAGCTTGAAAGATCAAAGACCATTTTTAATATAACTCCGAAAGGATTCGTCTGAAAGAAGAAAGTAATATACACCTAGGATGCATCGGGGGTGAGTAAAACGCAGCCTAATTTTCATTTTTGGGTGAACTAACCCTTTAAATGTAAAAACTATCAGACGACTGAAAGTATGTAGCAGATTGCGTTCAACAGGTTTCAAAGTTTTGATCATTCAGTCCTTAGAAATTTGCATATCAAACATAATAATACAGCAGGTTTTCTGGTTTAAAGTGATTCTCTACACCTGTGGTTCCTCTAGGACTCCTGTGTGAACACATCCACTAAAACCACTGCAGCATCCACTGGTTAAATGTTACTGCATAATGTCTCTAAAAAGTGAGTTTTCTGTGAGTTTTGAGAAAAGCTCTAGTATAATTTCTTTGTAGATGTCACTTAATTGCATCCCTTGCAACAACATCAAACATGTTTAAGCGTGCCAGTACTGTGTAACAGTGACTCTCAGCCATGAATGTCTCCTTTAGACCCCAGTAAGTGATTGTTGTAGTATTTTGCAGTATTTTGATAGAGGCCAAGACACTATAAACGCTTTCATTGAATTCTGTGGTGTTTTCTGAATGGGAATGCAAATCATGTAAAGGTTGTGGCATATCAGATGCAAAACCATGCAAATGGGCCTCGCAAACAAGCAACGGAGTGAACACACCCAGTACTGTCTGAATGAGACGACGTCCCACACACACTCCAAACACACCGTCCTGAACACGGTCAGATCTACTAGCCGTCTGTGACGCTCACAGTGCGTCTTTGTCTGGCTACAGCTGCAGTCGAGATGTCGGACTGTGTTTACAATGTTCTATTGACTTTATATACCAACTACCAATACAAAGCAGCTCTCATGCTTTTCATAAAGTACAACAGCAGATGTGGTCATGACTCATTGAAATAAATGAAACGTGGTTATGATTGCCTCTCTAAAAGAGCGCGCTACTGAAAGTGACCAATCATAGAACAGCACACCACACATTATTAGCTACTTCATGCTAGATGCTATTAGACACTTGAGTGCATGACACCCAGATACATCTTTCTATCTATTTTACTGATTATCCATCAATGATTTTTCAATGTTTTAAACTCTCAAATTTCAGAATCAAAGCTGTTTGGCATCAGTGCCGTCAAACCTGGTGCGACACATGCACCTTCCGCCATGTGCCAATACACACACACAAATTACATTTAAAGTCGGTCTGAAACAGAAATTATGATCGTCCATTCACGGGACGGGACTTGATTTTGTTTATCAGGAATTGACTGGATCATTGTCGTTTCCTAACTGTGATTGTTTCATGTGGGTGTCAGACTCCTCTGGCTGTCAGAAAGCCTTATTATTCTGCCCTCACATTAATGATCAAGTCATCAGAAAAGCGTTGTCGTTTCTGTTGAAAGATTATGCAGGAACACTTTATAAATGATGTGCACAGATAAATCATTTACAATAAACACTGTAATATTCCATGAAAACAATAAGAATTGTCTAGTTTGATTTGACTTCTAAATGTAGATTGGCGATAATCGGTTCAACCGATATTTTCCCTGATATTTAAGCATTTTTCCATAAACGGATATCAGTTTTGTAGTATTGGACACACCAATAAATGCACCATCTTTGGGCGTTTTGAGAACTGCAATACTGCAAGAAACTTGCTTTAATTAAAATAACAGCCATTAATGCACAAATGAGATGCGTCATATTATTAAATAAATTAAATGTTGAATTAAACAAAACATTAATACTCTCCCTGTTGACGATGCTTATAAATATAGCCTCGGTTGATGCTCAGGGATGTCCTAGCATGCCCACAATATGTAGCTTTTAAGAAGATCCACTCATTTAAAACTAAATTATTTTAACATTAACTGCATAACTTTCGTCAAAAATTATCTCGCAGATAAACAGTTTGTTCAGTTCAATGCTAACAACTGTGACTAAAACAAAAGTGAAACAATCGGTTCTGCATATTGGTTATCAAGACATTGGTGCAAATAATCAGTGCAAATAATCAATATTGTTTATTAAAAAAATATATAATTCAATTTCTATTTATGAGCTGTACTGGAGACGACAACAAATTTCATTCTGTTCCTCAAACACATTGTATTCATACATTTTATAGGTATTTTTTCATCCTTATTAAGGCTTGACAGCTTTCATTTATGGAAAAAGTGGTTCAGCTATTCCTTCTGTGTTCTGTGGAAGTCAGTCATACAGCTTTCAAAGAACATAAATGATTGTGAGAACTGTCAAAGTAATTTTTAAGGGCAACCATTCTGTAAAATTTCAAACCCAGTTCAAGTATTTCATATTGAAAGGTAAGAAAGTGCCAGAGTGGTCTGAATGAATCGTCACAATCTGCTCCAGATGGTGAGTGTACAGCAGCAGGACTGGCTGCAGTCTGAAGGGGTTTTGTGCGAGGTCTCAGCGGAGGAATGCCTCAGTGCCACACGCTCTTTACAGCAACAATGAGCAAAGCCACATTAGAATACAGCTGAGCAGCAGCCCAGGACACACACACACACAAATATTGAGCCCAATGTGTGCGCTATATCATAAACCACACACACAGTGTGCTCAGCGTAACACAAATGCATGATACACACCGATAAATGCAAGTGCATAACGGAAGACATCAAAAAGAAAACACTGCTATACATGGGCCAAGACAACAGGAGGAAAACACACTGTTACTTCCTGGGGCAGCCCAAACAGACTCCAGCGTTCGCTCAACATGACTCGAAACCACATCAGTGCCTGAGAAACATCAGAGAGACTCTCACCAACGACCAAACACAACAACCCAGCTCTGCAGCGACAAAAACACTCGCTTAAACGCATATCTGGAACCACATTACACTCTTAAAAATAAAGGTTTGGGCTACATTTCAGCAAACGGTTCTTAAAAGAAAACTGGTTTTTCTAATTGTGAAGAACATTTTAATAAAGAACCTTTTTGCACATTTTAGAACATTTAGTGCATTTGAAAGGTTCCACTGATGTTAATGGTTCTTTATATAAAAAAAGAACCTTTATTTATAAGAGTGTGGAAAGCAATAAGATTATTTTTAAAAAAGAAAAATAAAGAGGTATTTTCTTTATAAAGCTATTTGAAAAGTTATAAAATTATACAAAGTTTGTACCTTCCTCTTTACCTGTTTGTTTATGAAGCGGCACGACAAGCACCTCCATACTTCACCTTTAACTATTCCTTTCCTAATAAAAAGTTCAAGTTCTAGTCCCGCACACAGACTGGGACGTCCGCTTCACCCCTCCCCCTGAACACAGAGCCGTGGATGAACTTCCACAGTGACCCAGAGAGAGAGAGAGAGAGAGAGAGAGAGAGAGAGAGAGAGGTGTGCTCCTCTCAGCATGCCGTCCCGACACACGTGCAGCCTTCCCAGCTGCTCCGACACAATCCCTGAATGCCTCAACAAAGAGAGTGGCAGAACGGGAAAAAAGCATGGGTGCAGGATTTACCTGAAGAGGAGTGGAGGGCATGTTTCAAAGGCAGGCTGGGACCTGGTGTCCCTCTCTTTCCCTGTGTGTCCCTTTTGTTACCATTCAGTGGAAACTTGAGAGGCTGGCCAGGCATTGCCGAGCGAGCGCAGAGGGAGTCCACCCGGCCGCACTTGGACTTTCACCCGTGCCGGGTGGGAAACGTGCTCAATGAGAGAATGTGCGCGCCTGCTGCAGGACGTCCTCCCTCCGTAAGCGCACAGACGCCGGCTTTCTCACAGATCCTGCGGGCCGCTCAGAGAGCAGGTGGAGCGATTGCTCTGGCCTGGACTGATCTGAGAGCAGTGGAAAGCCCCAGAGAGCAGGAGAACTGAATAGATGTGTGGCTGCACAATGGAGCGGCCTGAACACATGTTGACACACTGAGCTCGCGCCATAAGACCGGCGTGACCAGCAGCACTGGAGGAAAGCACAACTGGACGGGTGCACAAGTTTTATTTGGCACCCAAGCGACATTGGAAACACACAACTGGAACCAGTTGTGAACCAGAACCAGTGGCTATTAAAAAGTGCTCAATCACACTGACTTCAAAAGACTGGAGCAACTTTAAACTACTGTAACTGTTGTCTTCATCCACACTGTAAAAAATTATTTTAACGGTAAAAGACTGTAAAAATGCCACAGTAAAAACTTGTTAAATGATTAACAGTAAGTTTCCTTACAATATACGGTGAATAACTGTAATAGAGCTAACCTTTGTTTTCGAGAAAGCAGCCTCAGATTCAACACTCATAGACTGTGTCTGAAATCACACCCTACAGCCTCATTCACTATTCCCTACATTAGTTCACTATATAGTCCACTAGACCGAGTGATTGAAAACAAATGAGTGAATTCAGACACTGATCAACAGCTGCTGTTAACAAGCAGAATCACTGAAGGAAAGAACAAGAAACGCGCGCCTGCTACAGGACGTCCTCCCTCCGTATGCGCACAGACGCCGGCTTTCTCACAGATCCTGCGGGCCGCTCAGAGAGCAGGTGGAGCGATTGCTCTGGCCTGGACTGATCTGAGAGCAGTGGAAAGCCCCAGAGAGCAGGAGCACTGAATAGATGTGTGGCTGCACAATGGAGCGGCCTGAACACGTTGACACGCTGAGCTCGCGCCATAAGACCGGCGTGACCAGCAGCACTGGAGGAAAGCACAACTGGACGGGTGCACAAGTTTTATTTGGCACCCAAGCGACATTGGAAACACACAACTGGAACCAGTTGTGAACCAGAACCAGTGGCTATTAAAAAGTGCTCAATCACACACTGACTTCAAAAGACTGGAGCAACTTTAAACTACTGTAACTGTTGTCTTCATCCACACTGTAAAAAATTATTTTAACGGTAAAAGACTGTAAAAATGCCACAGTAAAAACTTGTTAAATGATTAACAGTAAGTTTCCTTACAATATACGGTGAATAACTGTAATAGAGCTAACCTTTGTTTTCGAGAAAGCAGCCTCAGATTCAACACTCATAGACTGTGTCTGAAATCACACCCTACAGCCTCATTCACTATTCCCTACATTAGTTCACTATATAGTCCACTAGACCGAGTGATTGAAAACAAATGAGTGAATTCAGACACTGATTTAGTTTTTCTCTGCTGTTGTAATCTGTGTATGTAACGCACATTTGTTATGACAAGAAAAGGTGAGAGAATTTATAATGAAGTGGTTTTGATAACTATTAATTAGGGATGCACCGATACCACTTTTTCCAGTACTCGCCCGATACAATACTTTTATTTTTGGTACTTGCCGATAATGAGTACCGATACCAATATTTTATTGCATTTGTAAATCTTTAAAATATTGGGTACAGAAACCAAAAGAGTATGTATAATGTTAGTTGGTTAACTTCATTTATCAAATAGATACAGTCAAACCAAAATGTATTTAGACACCTTCAACATTTCTCACATTATCACAGTTTATTCGCTATAGTTTAGAAAATGGTAATAAAATATAACAAGAACTCAGAGTTACACTGTGTCAGAACAAATTCAGCTTGATAATGTCAGATAACTTTGCGTGAAAGGTATGTAGCCTAATGGATTACAATAAACCAAAAATTATTTATACAGCTGTCAATATTTACACAACTATCAATACTTTGTCGGGTGAGCCTTAGCCTCAATGACAGCATGTAGTCTCCTGGGCATGCTGTCA
>NW_015505944.1:274348-275437 GCF_001515645.1 Sinocyclocheilus grahami
TTCATTTATCAAATAGATACAGTCAAACCAAAATTTATTCACACAACATTTCTCACAGTATCACAGTTTATTCGCTATATTTTAGAAAATGGTAATAAAATATCACAAGAACTCAGAGTTACACTGTGTCAGAACAAATTCAGCTTGATAATGTTATATAACTTTGATAGAAAGGTATGTAATGGATTACAATAAACCAAAAATTATTCATACAGCTGTCAATATTTACACAACTATCAATACTTTGTCGGGTGAGCCTTAGCCTCAATGACAGCATGTAGTCTCCTGGGCATGCTGTCACCCAGCTTCATGTAAACCTTAACTTCAATGTCTTTTCCCAGACTCGGTCTGAATCATTTTTGGTCCCAAATGTGTATCAGTTTTACTGGTAGTCCACTGTATGACTTTTTGGATATAATATAATCACAGTTTAGTTTGTTTTGCTATCCTCACTTTATATAAATGAACTATAGTGTCCTGTACCCACTAGTAAAAAAATATCAAAAATCATATCTGGTCTCTGAATAATTTTTGGTTTGACTGTATATCCTTCTGTTATTTTCACACTTAATTATGCCTATTAAAATGTATTTTACAAGTTTTTGTTACTTTCACGGTTCATTTTTTCTCTCTCTATGGTAGCCTACATTATTTTTTATTTAATCACATTAGAGCTGCTCCATTGCAGTGGCTCAGTACTGTAATCACGCAATTTGCTGTAAAAATGCAGGGACCCACTCGCTATAAATCTCCTAACTGTGATATTTTCATAAATAGAAGTCGCGTTTTTTTCATCTGAAACGTGCAGCGATTTATTTTCCAAAGCCACTCATATAATGCAGAAACACTCATGAAGCAAGCAAAATGCACAACAGAATGCCCCATAAATGTATATAGTGAATATAGTGAATGCCCCTATAAATTGTCTTATATTTACGATTTAGTTTTAATGTTTGAATCCCGTGCTAAGTGAGTGAACATCAATAAAGATCACACAACACGTGTGCGCTCTCTCTCTCTCTCTCTCTCCCTCTCTCCCTACCATTAAGTAACTTGTGGATTGTTTTACTTACTTCTTTTTGACATATC
>NW_015505944.1:278167-313387 GCF_001515645.1 Sinocyclocheilus grahami
GTGCAGCGATTTATTTTCCAAAGCCACTCATATAATGCAGAAACACTCATGAAGCAAGCAAAATGCACAACGTGCACACGTATTTGTACTGGTGCAGAATGAGAGGGACAAGTACAGTACAGCACAGCCTAGCGCATTTCACACAGGCTGCTAGTTTCACTTTCCCCAGAAAGTCGTGTATGCTTAAGGGTGAAAATAAATTACGTTTATAGTGAATGCCCCTATAAATTGTCTTATATTTACGATTTAGTTTGAATCCAAATGATGCGTGCTAAGTGAGTGAACATCAATAAAGATCACACAACACAAGTGTGTGCGCGCTCTCTCTCTCTCCCTCCCTCCCTACCATTAAGTAACTTGTGGATTGTTTTACTTACTTCTTTTTGACATATCCGACCGAACTACAAACTTTCCAGTGACGTCTGTGAGAAAGATATATTCACTCGACAAGCTCACGCATCTGCGCCGCTGCGCGCTCAACCCACTCAGCATGATTTGCTTACCAGCTCGCGCACATCATCTATACAGGCATTAATACTCAATGTTTTATATTCATTGCATACATATACTTCGTAGACATCTTTAAATCTCTATTAACGCCATTCTGCTGTCTGTAGTCGGTGTTTCTTTGTTTGAATATGGCACTTATCACATGCTGTATGGTATCGGCGTTTGGTATCGGGACATTTTAACGAGTACGAGTACATGAGCTCAGTATCGGGCCCGATACCAGTATCGGTATCGGTGCATCCCTACTATTAATGATGTAATCATCATCTCATGACCTGATTCACTATTCTCAATTAGTGTCTAATAATATTGGTCAATTAATTTTTTATTGTTTATGATACTAATATGACTCTACAAGATAAGTTGACAAACTATTGTGAAGGAATTTAAAAAACATTTTATTTATAAAACCTTTAGAGCTACAGCACTGTTTAGACACACACAGACATCAAGAATCAGCACATGAATCTCAACAATGGTGACCATTAATAATAATTTAAAAAATCATGCCGCAATGCATGCTGGGTGCCAGTACAAAACTCCCAGCATGCATTGCAGCATGAAAATTGTTTTTGATTGTCACCAATGTTGAGATTCATAGGCTGCAGGGCTCGCAAAATGGCTAGCCCGACGTCCTGGGGCTATTGTGCAGTATTTCAGCGCTCCTAAAGCACCACCTCGTGGCAAAGAATGAATTTGCATTTCCAATAAGCCTTTCTTTGTGATTATGGTCAGATCAATGCAAATATCAACTCATGTTTTTACGCAGCAAACACAGAGTTGTAAAGGAGAAAGAAGTTAATGTGCCTTCTAAAAATCTAAACAATTAAGACTTTATACGTTATAAATTAAATTGACAATTTATATGCTTGATTTATCCCTTTTCATAAAAATGATCTAAAGGCTGAAATGCTGTTGTATAAGATTTTTGTTTTTGTGAAAACCTGTATCTGAACTGTAAATCATGTAATTGCATGGCTCAGTACCGTATGTTACCATAGACATTGTCCAAGCCCACTCATACGGTGTTCATTTTTACTTGTGCAGCTGTTAAAATGGGTCATAAATTGCCTTACATTTATTTTTTAAAACTCTGCAGATACCCTATAAATAGTGAAATAAAATTCCTTCCTTCATATTTGTGTATTGAAAATGTTTTTGATTGACATTTAAACTCCTATCTGATTTTCTATATTTAAAAAAAAAAAAGGTATTTTTTTATTTGGGCTAGTAAAATAAATTTTTCGGGCTACCAAAATCCGAAGTGCTACCAGGGATTTTTTAATTTTGCGAGCCCTGGTGGGTTTTTGTTAAATGTGAGCCAAAATCATCACAATTAAAAGAACCAAAGACTTAAACTACTTCAGTCTGTGTGCATTGAATTTATTTAATACACGAGTTTCACAATTTGAGTTGAATTACTGAAACAAATGAACTTTTCCACGACATTCTAATTTATTGAGATGCACCTGTATGTGTGCTGCTGTTATCTGCAAGAGATTTGAGTTGAATTGATGCTTTAAATGACTTTGCATTAATCAGTAGGTTTTTCTTCATGGACTTAAGTAAAATAGTTCTCAATACCAATTTGCTTGCATTACTTAAAAATTATAAATATTAGTTTATAAAGAAATACCAATTGGCCAATTGAAGTGGTCGTTTTCTGCGAACAAAATGAGTTAACTCAAAAGATTTGCATATTAACATTGTATCAGTTAATGAAATACGGTTTTTCACTGTAAATTTAAAGTTCCGTAAAACCTAAAATGTTGCTACCGTATTTTTCACGGTAAAGTTCTGGCAACTATAGCTGCCGGTATTTTACCATAAATTATTTTTTAAAGTGCACTCCAACAAAAACGTTTCTTACAGTAACATCAGTTTTATTAATGGGCAGCTTAAGTGTACCATATTTTCCAGCAATTAAGTCACACCTGAATATGGAAGTCACACAGGGGCAAAATTTAATTTTTTGAGAAAGAGAGAGAGAGCGAGAGAGAGAGAGAGAGAGAGAGAAATCACATCAGTGCATATGTTGCATTCATTATTACATTCAGAAACAATGTAAAATATTGGTAAATAAAATGTTTACAAACATTATAAACACTATAAACACAAAGATGAGAAAAAAAACACAACCTATAGCCAGGGCTGTACAGTGCAACATATACGTAAAAACTGGTCTGTGTGATGAATAAATTTACCACTGTAGCACGCGTGTGATCCAGATTTGCATGTTCATAGCACAGCCACTTAATAGTGTGAAATGATTTCGTTGTGCTTGTTTGTGTGTGTGAGATTGATTACAGCCTACTTGGTAGTTAGGGGTGTGTGAAATGATTATTAAAATGTCTCCACGATCTACTTTTGAAGAAATGTCATAGTATCGTGCTACAGCGCACATTCTATCAGATGCAGTTCTGGCGCCTCCGTCTCAATAAAGGCTACTGTAGCCTAGTGCAACGCGACACATCCATATCTAATGTTAACTTAGAAGTAGAGTTACACTCACAGGACACAGCACTTATTTCGCAATCACAAAAGTACATTATTTGCATCTGCTTCAAAGATTACACATTCCATTCACCCGCTGTTCTGACGTGCACTTTTTATAAGCGCGTACACCTGAAGCGGTGTACACCTGAAACTACGAACCTGTTAAACAGCACCTGATTACTATACTAAGTTGTCTTTTGCAGAAGTAGAGTTACATTCACAGGACACAGTACTTATTCGCAATCACAAAAGTAGGCCATTTGCATATGCTTCAAAGGTTACACATTCCATTCACGCACTGTTCTGATGTGCGCTTTTTATAAGCATGTACACCTGAAGCGCGCGCAAACTACGAACCTGTTAAACAGCACCTGATTACTAGACTAAGTTGTCTTTCGCATCTAATATGGTCAAAACACACAAGGTTTACATATAAGCACAATTAGTTATGTCTAAACGGAGTAAATTATGGTGTAAAAAATAAAACACTATGACAGAATTGACAGACAACAGAATTTTCATTTTGGGTGAACTATCCCTTCAATATTAATAAAACAACAAAACACAGAGAAAAATCACTCACTGCTCTTGACTGATGAACTTCAATACGGTTGCTTAAAAAAAGAAAAGAAAAAGGATAACTGATGTATATAGTGATTTCGGGCCCGAGTGGAAAAAGGCTTTGCCTTGGTTAATTTGTGATGCTGACCAACAGCTCTTGTTTAGAGGAATTCAATCCAAATGGTGTAGCAGCTAAATGGATGACCTCTTCTAAAAGGGCCAGGAGACCAAATACAAAAGAGTGGCCAGCAGACATGCTAGATCTGTGACAAACACACTATGCATGCACTAAAGTAAAAAAAGATTCAACTGTTGAGAGCATTAGTCTCATAGAGGAGTGTCATGGTATAGGTTAGTTTGCTAGTTTGCAAATGTAGTGTTTTATTTTCTTATCTTTATTTTTTATTTAGAGATGTCTGCCTACAGATCTGTTCTACTTTGATGTGTAATGTTGAGGTGTAAGAGGTGTCATGTTTCTGCACTCTTCCATTTTTAGCAAATAAAGAAAAACAATTTTTGTGATGTTTGTATTTTTTGTGCTATGGAACATCAATGCCTGTTTAAGTGATGAACTCCATTACTTGTTTTCAGTACTTGTTTGTTTGCAGACATGATAACAGACGTTTTATACTTGTGCTACAACTGTTTGGCCTGTGCTACAAAACTTTCAACCTCTGTAGCACCAGTGCTATGTGCAAAAAAAGTTAACGTACAGCCATGCCTATAGCCTATTCTGGAAAATTTTGAATATTGCTGTACATTCACCTCATAGAAAGGACTACTGTAGGTGTATAACTCTCAATGACTATGTTTGCATGCACCGTAACTGAAATAATCATATTATTGGTGCACATGCACACACAGTCACTGTTTTCATGTTTGTTATAATAGTATCACAGATGCATCAATGGAACTTAGCACATGTATTTAATTTCTAAATATTTCTTTAAATCCACACTTAAACAACACAAAGAATCCGCACTGATTTTGCAGTTCGATTCTGATTCACAAACTCATGATTTGGTCTGATTCCAATTTAAAGGTGCATTTAGTGGTGATTTAAAAGGTTTTACCTTAAAGGCTTACTTCAACCAAAAAATGAAAATCCCCATGTCCTTCCAAGTTCCTAAGACTTCATCTTCAAAAAACACAAACTAAGATAGTTTTAATGAAACCTGAAATGTTTCCGTCCCTCTACTAAAAGTCCAGGAAAAAATATATATAAACAATCCAAAAAGGACATAAAGGCTTCGTAAAAATGAATCAAGAAATGTAATCCAAGTCTTGTGAAGAGATACGATCCCTTTATATGATGAGCAAATTATTTTAGGTTTTTATTTACATAATGCTCCACACACATATTGTGAACAGAAGTGTTTTGCATGCACCATGTGCTAGAACAAACCTCATTGGTTCTTGTGCATGTACTGTGAGCTTCTGTGTTTACGATGTGTGTGAGACCTTGTTTTTATATCCAGGTGAGGACTTAGGTGCGTTCACACTTGTAGTTCGGTTAGGACCAAAAAGGAAAACGATACATTTTGTCCTGGTCGGCTTAGCATTCACACTGGCATTTTTGACTGTGAATCTAAAGATACTGAACCTAAAGGCATAGTCATGCACTCACAACCTGATCGGTCAGGTTGAATGACATATATTTCATGACAGAATTTACTGAACACCCCAAACAATAGGTGTGTTCGACTTAAAGCAGACCGATCGGTGTCTGACATCAAAGCACCCATTCACCGATCGGTCTGCTTAGCGCTGCTTTAAGTCGAATACACCTAATGCCGTCTGCTGGATTAGGAGCGCTCATTGTTGCATGTACGTAGGATTTTTATTTTTACCGCCTGCAAACTCACGAAAAGCAAATTAAAAGGCACTTCAGCTCCTCATTGCATCAGACCGCACCAGAGTTCGTTTAGAAGCGGACCAGGAACCATATTTTTAGTTTGGTGCGCACTAGGGTTGGGATGGCAGCGTTCACACTTACTCAAACGAACCGCACTTACAGAGCAATCGCACCAGAGTTCGTTTTAATCGAACCAAACATGACAAGTGTGAACAGACCCTTAAACCCGAATACACACTGACTCATGGGGTGTCTCAATTTGGGTCCCAAGGGGAAACAAGCTTATAAATAATATAATTTTTTTGGGGGGGGGCGGGGGGAATTTTTTTGCAATTACACTGTTCTATAAACACAGATAGATATACAGTGGGGAAAAAAAGTATTTAGTCAGCCACCAACTGTGCAAGTTCTCCCACTTAAAAAGATGAGAGAGGCCTGTAATTTTCATCATAGGTATACCTCAACTATGAGAGACAAAATGAGAAAAAAAAATCCAGAAAATCACATTGTAGGATTTTTAAAGAATTTATTTGCAAATTATGGTGGAAAATAAGTATTTGGTCAATAACAAAATTTCATCTCAATACTTTGTTATATACACTTTGTTGGCAATGACAGAGGTCAAACGTTTGCTGTAAGTCTTCACAAGGTTTTCACACACAGTTGCTGGTATGATACATGCAAAAGAAACCAACAGCATTCTCAGAGAGTTTGATTCATACATTGATAGTTCTTGTTCATTATATAATGCAATGAGCAGCTGAGCACTGATGCAATTCATATTGAAGACAATACTTATTTTATGCCTTCATTGAAAGGTAAGATGAATCTTGGGATTTTAGGAATCAATACTGAATTGTTTAAATGAAGATTATAGTTAACTGGAAGAAAAATCTATATTTCACAGCATTCATACTGTTAGTGCTTGAGGGAAAGTCTCAACACTTAATTACATAAGGTTTATTGTGGTATAGAGCCATCAAACATATTTTAGGAATCACTATTAATTTTCTGTCATGTTATAATGAAACCTACGACACCAGAAAGGGTTTGAGACTCATTCAGTCACTTAATGTCTGTGTGTGTGGTGCAATTAGACGAGTAATTATTTCTTGAATGTTTATTGTTCAATGCCCAGACCCCTCACTTTGAACGCAGCAATTTCAAGACAACGGTAGGTAGTACATAAAAGTTCACTGCCTGCCAGTAATTGCCTGAAATTTCTTTTACTGCCAAACTGAAAAATGAAAGCATAAGAAAATAGTTTATTGCATTCTGAATGAACCTGCACTTACTAAGATAATTCATTAACTTAGGTCTATTGATTTCTGAACTTACGCTTCGCACAAATTTGTTTGCAAATAAATACATATTACAGAGTAACAAAGAGTTATTTCTACCTTTGGAGAGGTTTTGGTTCAGAAAGGCCTTCAGGTCTCCACACAGAGCCGCTGCGCCAACCTGTGTGGAGAAGAAAGTAGGAAAGAGTTCAAATGAATGTCATTATATATTATATATCATTATATATTCAATCTTATGGAATAAAAGGCTTTAAACGGACGAGCAAACAGATGTCGGTGGAGTTTACGGAGACATCTATTCACAGGGGTCGGAGGTCGTGGTACGTGTCACCATGATTTAATCAACAGGACATCACAGAGGCATTTAAACTAAATGAGAAATGTTAGGCAGAGGCTCTCAGTAAGCAGTAGATAAAAGGGTGTAACAGCTCCGTCTAAAAATTCAATGAGTTTTGGGAATATTTTGTGAAGGAAAGCTTAAATCTTTGCTTCACAAAGCAGTCTTTGCACACTGAGTCCGAAATTCTCCTCCAAAATAGTTTTTTTAATTTTAAAGCACGTAAAAAAAAATACGACCTCAAGATGTGTCAATCATGTTTACACACTGCCTCCGAAACTTTTGTCAGTCACAAAAAAATTAAAAATTAAAAATAAAAATCAGACCAAGTTTGATTTTCTGCGTTTTTGCATCCGTAGCAAGCATTTTGATAGGACAGGAAAACGGATACGAAAAAAAACCCCGAAAAAAATTCTGACTCGGAGTGCAAGGACCTTAAGACCTGATAAACTGTTAGGGCACCTCACATCAATGTCATTACATTTAGTTTAAAAGAAGCAGTTTCTCTTAAAGGGTTACTCCACCCCAAAATGATCATTTTAATCACTTACCTCCAATTGTTGAATAAAGTCGTTATTTTTGTTTTCTTCGCGTACAAAAAGTATTCTCGTCGCTTCATAACGTTACGGTTGAACCACTGATGGCAGATGGACTATTCTGATGATGCCTTTCATACTTTTCTGGACCTTGACAGTGTAAGTTACTTGGCAGTCAATGGGACAGTCACAAGCCTCCCGGTTTTCATCCAAAATATCTTAAATTGTGTTCCGAAGACGAACAAAGCATTTACGGGTTTGGAACGACAAAGGGGTAAGTGATTAATGACAAAATTTTCATTTTGGGGTGGAGTATCCCTTTAATAGCAGGACTCTAGATTGTGACTAAACGGTCGCACTTATAGCGGTCACGGAGGTGACACTAATTTGACTAAACGATAACACTTCCATTTCAGTTGTGCATGAGAAACATTATGGCAAACGGGCCAAAAGTGGAACGAAACAGCACTACCGGTTTGAAATGCACCACATGGACATACCTCAGCTCTGCCCAAGAGACGGCGCAGTGCGATCTTAGAGGAGTGCTTTTACTCGCATCTCGATCAAGCCACCATAATTAAACAGCGCTGTGAGAAGCGCTTGAGGTCACTGCAGTTTTCTGATGAAAACCACCAAGTGATTTAAACTATTTTAAAGCTGGATGAACCAGCACTGACAATCTCAACAAACTGACATGGAAAACAAGAAAAAGAAAACTGTGCCACAACAGTCCAGTTAGAATGATTTTCAATTCAGAAATCACCAACATTTACAATGTACAGCATTTACTTTAGTAACCCTAAACTGTAACATGGTATTGTGGTAGAAATGTGGCATATTCATATGAAATGTTATCAGTAATTGAATTTAATTGCAGTATCCTTTGTTATTAAGCTATAGCAGGTTTTGTGCATCATTGTTTAAACTAAATGTAGGGCTGGCCCTGTAATAGTCGACGACAAGAGGCTACTCTCTGATTATGTAATCCATATGAAAGGTGCATTTCTCTCTAAAAGGTGTGTCATCGAGTCAGCATCATCAAATTCATCTTTACAGCCAACACGGAATCAGAAAATACTAGTTTATTAATAAATAATTCAAATACCTCTTTGCTATTTATCTGATATATTCAAGGTCATTACTTTTGCTGGTCCTTCGAGGCAAGCTTGATGCGTGAGCAAACTTGTGCGGAATAGGCTGTATATTAAATATTCGGTATATTTAAGTATTTAAATTAATTAAAGTAATATAAACCTGTGACTGATGGCTTAAAAGAATGACTACTAGTCAACTAGAAAAAGACTTAGCCCCAACTAAATGCGTTTAAGCTAAACCACAGTTACAGAACTATAGAAAACAAAGTTACTTTTTTTACCTGTGGGTCTCATGATCATTTTAATACGAATCCTAACTCCTGAGTCAGTTTGAATATTTACATTTTACCCTATAAAAGATTTTAAACAGATGTTACAGTTTTTAATACAAATAAATATACATTTGCATTGAGGCAAGCTTGATGCGTGAGCAAACTTGTGCGGAATATGCTGTATATTAAATATTCGGTATATTTAAGTATTTAAATTAATTAAAGTAATATAAACCTGTGACTGATGGCTTAAAAGAATGACTACTAGTCAACTAGAAAAATACTTAGCCCTAACTAAATGCGTTTAAGCTAAACCACACAGTTACAGAACTATAGAAAACAAAGTTACTTTTTTTACCTGTGGGTCTCATGATCATTTTTATTTTAATACGAATCCTAACTCCTGAGTCAGTTTGAATATTTACATTTTACCCTATAAAAGATTTTAAACAGATGTTACAGTTTTTAATACAAATAAATATACATTTGCATCCCACCTCAAGCTACTGTTACTGTCAACTCAAGCTACTGTCAAATGTGCAATTCAAAGAGAAAAAACATTATCAATATTTCAATATTATTAATCATTATTAAATCATTTGGTGCCATCAAATCAGGTGTATGTGTTGAGTTTGGCAGCACAAGTGACACTGCTGTCAAATGTTAGTCTGGAGCCCTGTAATAGCATTATGTTCACAAAATATGTTTTACATCAGCAATAGAGCAGAATTCAGCACCGCAAACACTCTTTATAATCAATACATCATACAAGTTCAATTAGCCTATTTGTATATATTTAAAATGCAATGATTTAAACCTTAGGCGACGATATGATACGAATGAATGGAATAAGCACAGCGCGCTCACCAATCAAACAGCCGCGTTGCCATCTCTGCGCGTCTCAGTCTCTCAAAAAACAAACTAGCTCTCTCTCAAGAGTAGGCTAATAATCAACTTAGATACAGATACATTTTCTACTAGGCCTATATGTTTGCATTTTTATCTTTTGCTGGTTTGCGTGGCACACGCACATTTGTTTAGTGAAGTTCAAAAAAAGACTCAGAAAGAGTTCTGCGTAATGAAAATGTGCGCATTGAATTAATTCAGTCGTTTTCAAATGATCACTAAATGTTTGTCATGACATCTCTCTGCTTGCATGATCAATTTATTTTTAGATTTTTTAGAATTTAATAATTATTTTAGTTTAACATGGCATACTTGTTCAGTGATAACTATGAAAAAAATAGATAGTCATAACGGTTTTATCAAGTAACTGTACGACGTTCCACCAGGTTTTATCCGAATAATTTTGTGATTGTTACAGAGACAAATACAGATACAAATACTGGCTGTTACATGAAAATTAAAATATGTAATGTCATAATTATAAAGTTTTGACAATTTACATATGTAATTGTTGCATTAGGCTGTGAATTAATACGCGTTATTGATAAGAACTATTTCATGTCTTTTCATTTACAGTAGCATGAACCACGAGTATTCGAGTAACTCAAGTATTATTTTAAATAAGAAATTGACTAGCAGAAATCAGTAGTCGTGCAACCCCTTGAGTAGACCTACATTTGATGAGGAGCGAACTTTGTGACCATTAATAAAGTGCGTTTTATATAGTATGAATGCGTGTATGTGACATACTCTGCCACTGCATCACTTCACTGCCATTCACAACTCGTCTCCCATGGCCTCATGGGATAGTAAAGTGTCCATCAGATGCACTACTTCGGTCGAAGTAGTAGGACATCAAAGTACATTTTGTTTTTTACGATGAACTCTACTTATTTCACATACTGTTTTTTGCCTACTGGATCCAGGACATGAGTTTATGAAAGCAATGGTTTAATTAAATGTAAATAATAATTAAAAAAATTCTAGTCAACTGAATTCCTAAAAATTTTATTATATAATGAACTATCTATCTATATATCTATCTACCTACCTACCCATCTATGCATTTATTAATAATCCCCCCCAGAATTTCTGTTAAGGCAAAAAAAAAAAACACTTAAGATTTAATAAAGACTTATTATCAACAACAGGTAATCAAAAGAAACAAGGCATGAAAGCAAACCTCTTCAACACTAGCCAAAGGTTTCGACCCTATTTAGACACTGCATAATATATGACTTGCACAACTGTGTCAAATGTTTATGTAAACACATTGGCGAAAGTAAACCAATGTATGCGAGTGAGCAAAGGTCACACCACAAATTGTAGGTCAACCGCTGAGAAGGCACTTTGATGTTGTTGTTATCATGCTACATGCGCTTAGTGGTCACCTTTATGCAAAGCAAGTGTGTTTTGTGTGCACAACAAAAAATATATCTCATGCGTGTCTCCATGAAGTTCCTGTAAGTCTCGAGTCCACTAAGTATGCTAATGATCCGCGTGCGTCTTTGTGGCCGGTTTGGGAGAGGCGTAGAGCAGACAGCTGGTAAGCCTGGCTGTGGTGGAGGAGGTGAGACAGAACGGACCGTGCAGATCAATAGACGGGGGGGATCTAGCCCTGCCGCCCACCGCCCCAGTCCCACAATACCCCCCTACAGCCACACATAAAGGTCTTTTGTCCCACGGGGGAGCAGCCTGACACAAGAACCAGAGAGGAGCTTCAAAGTGGCTGGAGGTCTCTCCTTTTCTGTGTCATTTGCCCTCCCCCAGTCCCTCTTTCTCTTCTCCTGGGTTAGGCAGAGGCCACCCAGTAAATGTAAGGGAACTTGGGTCGCCGTGGCTCGGACACATTGCTCTGGTGACATGACACTAAAGAGACGACTTGTTGCTGAGTAAGAGTGGAGCAGGACAGCACAGCGAGCGCATACTGACAAAAGATTTCACTTACGCACTGTAAATCAAGTCTGTTGTTGTGCTTTGTTACCCGTTTGCAGGACAGTCCTTTAAAAGTCTCTTGAGATCACAGGCGACTTATTGGGGATCTTCCTCAATGGGCTTTATTGACCTGCATTTGTTGAAACTCATGTGCTTGTTCTTAAATCACAACAAAAGGTTTGTTCATCTATTTAGGGGCGCTTGCTAAGAAAAGCATCACTAAATACTCATACTTGAGTTCAAATTGTTCAAATTCTTAACCCCAAGTATTGACCTTGAGACAAGAATGGTGCTACAAATCAAGAGGCTTGTTGAGAAGAGGTGCGTTGTTGCTTTTCTAAGCAATCCACCATATGCCTGGTTAAGTAAAAAACATCCTGTAGAGTATAGTAAAGGAGGGACCAGAGGCTAAAGACACACAAAACCCTATAAAGCCTACTGTATCATATATGATATGCAAACTCCTAAGGCCTGTAAATGATCCCCATGATCAAAACTTTGCTTAAGGAAAAGTGCAAATTGTTCTAGATTTTCTTTTTGTTTTTCCAAAGGGTCAATTAACTTATCCATTAAAAAAATAAAAATTTAAAAATAAATACATAAATCTGGCCTTTATTCCATTTCAAGCTTTACAGGGTTAAGGGTTAAGTCAACCTGTTAACTATCGGTGCTCTTTTTCTTACTTTTTTCCCCCATCACATATTTTAGAAATCACCATTAATTAGAAATCTTTCGAAAGCTTAAACACTCCAAATTCATCCTGTGAAAACAGTTTTGAAATCAGACATTGCATTAGGGCTGCACGATTAATCGAATGCGATTGTCGTAGTTCACTGACAAGTTACGCAAAAAATCGCGAGTATGAAATTGAAGAAATCGTTTGCGATAACGACAGCTGTTTGCATAGCTTCTCAGTGAACTACGGCTCTGTGAAGTAAATGCTGCTCCATCTGAAAGCATGTGAAAATACCACATTTAATAACATATTTTTACTCCAAACTCACTTCATAACGTCAGTCGAGTGTTTGAAATAAATCCTTCTGTGAGATGATGTGGCTTCTTACACAGAATAAGGCATGCAACATATTTCATAGTATTTAAGCAGTGATAAAGGCATTATAAATATACTTTATTTTAATGAAAATTATAATAAGAACTCAGATAAACCGTATACTGCCGTAGTCGTGTGTTTATTAGTCACATTGAAGCAGAAGTCTTCTGTTTATTCAGCTGCAGCGATAGGCATTTTCTGGGTTTCTTCTGCGAGGCGTATTTGGAGTTTCTCTGGCCTTCGGATGGAGATTTACTGCTGATCACAGAACCGTGCTTCACTGAAAGATACGCATGACAATCGCAGCTTCTGTCGAATCGTGATCTCGGTTCCATTTCGATTTATCGTGCAGCCCTACATTGCATTACAATGGAAATGGTACTTTACAATAAAATAAAACCTTACAATAGGCTCCTCCCACTCATGGGCTGTGTCACCCATCATATTACAGAATATTACAACATTTTAGAATCAAAACTTTCCAATCTTGACAAAACGCATATCGTTGGAAAGGTCTCAAGGTTCCATATTTCGTAGTAATTTTGTCATAGAAGTAGGGTTGGGTATCATTTGAATTTTATCGATTCCTAGTTTCGATTCCAATAAGATAAAAATCCAATCTAAAAAAAAAAACTTAAGTCAGACATTTAGATGTCAAACATGTATTCTGTCTACAAAGCATTCTGTTGCAGCTGAATAACACAAGAACCATCAGCCTACAGAAGAGGAACTTTGCCCATGCTTTTAACAGAAATACCACAGCAAAAACAACTAGACTAATATACATTTGAAATATTAAAGTGTTAAAGACAAGAAAACAGTCAGTAATAAAACAGGAACAAACAAATCAATTAGCAATAGCATAAATACAACTGAACCAAATTTCAGGTACAGAAACTATAATTAAAAGTTTAAAAACACTGCATAGTTTTCTTTTCATAAATAAAATATAGATAATATATTCAGTCAAAATCAGTGTATAATTTTCTTTTGTTCTTTGATTAACATTAATGACAGCCAGCGCATTTATTAGGCTGCTGTCTCTTTAACACCGAACGCACACAGATCTAAAAATACTGTACACGTGCGCTTTCTTTCTCATCTGTTTACGTTCACTTAAGACAAAAACAGCTGTGTTTATGATGACATACTGATGTAGTTTTCTGCTGTTCTGCAGTGAAAATGCACGGAACGGTTCGAGAACGGACACAGGCTGGGAAGCCGCACTGAGACCACGGTTCTCTATTCTGATCTCTGTTCTCTGTAGGGCTGGGTATCGAGTTCGATACTTTTTAGGCACCGACCGAATTGCCTCGATACCATCGAGTATCGAAAAACGTCTTGTCGTTCGGTACCAAATTTCGATACCTAAGGGGTTAATCTCATCAGTGTCAGTGAGCCAATAAGCCTGCAGCACTTGCCGATGTGTTCGACTAGAAGCGGCGCAATGCAGATCGATCATCCCCGACAGCGATTCGAAAGCACACGGAGCAGTATGCTTAGTTTGCTTAGCAGTTTAGCTCTTGTGGTACTGTAATACCACCAGTATAGAGTAGCACGGGAGCTGCGTGGAGTTCCGATCATATGCAGATGTCCGTTCATACTAACGTTACACGACCGAAAGCGCGTGTTATGGCTTTTACTCAAAACTCACTTTAAACCACCATCGAGTGTTTGTAATATCTTCCGATTGCCATCTAACAGGGCCTGATTTACGCATTGCTCAAGACATTGAGCAAATAAATATAACAAACAATAGGGTAAAAAAATTACAAACTATTTCCATGTCTTCCACCTTTTTTATGTAGGCTACGGAAATCAGGCTTTCTTTCTCTCAGTCTCTCTCACAGTGCAGACACGCGGAGACGCGAACAGAAACTTCTTGTTAGCGCTGCACCGCGAATTTATCAGTAAAATAGTTTCGCAGTAGCGAATAGTTCTGTGCAGTAGCTGAAAAGCTACATGACATTTCTCAGTAGCGAGGTTCATGAAGGAGTTTAACTTAAAGATTCACTATTAGTAGACGCTGCTGCGAGACACATAGACGCAGGTATTCACACGCACTTAATCTCTATCTCTCTCCCTCTCTCTCTAATAACTGCATTAGACTGCATTAATAACTGCGTAAGCCTGCATATCAATGGCTCAAGCCTCTGTTATCAGCTCTAAAATTACGTTTTGGAATTTGCAATGGAAGGTTTGGGATGAGGTGCTTAAAAAAATTAGTTCAACCCACACGAGATTTCAGGACGGAAACATGTCAAATGTCTTGAAACAAATGATCTGAACAATGTCTTGATGTGTGGTTGGGACTCCAGGCCGTTAAAATTATTAGAGAAATAATGCACTCCCGGAGGTGGTTATGTGGCCACGACTATATGGTATGGTCTTTCTCAGTTCTCAAACAAATTAAGAACTATTCGATTTTTATTGACTGAATGCAAGCGCTTATTCCGATAGAAAACACTGTATCGGTTTCCACTGATTAAGAAATATTTTTGTTTGCTTGGGTGGTAATATTAGGTCTATTATATTAATAGGGAAGGGGGCCCAAAAATGAAGATTTTAAAATAAAATGTTTACGCGGCGTGGCGCGGCGCGATGCAACGCAACGCGTAAAAAGACAGTACAAGTAATTATAATCAGTAATTATGTCCCCACTGGATGCAACAAACGCCTCGTTTATAATGGGTTTTAATGTTTTTGACTCGTCGCTCCGGCCGGGTCAAGGCATCATAATATGGCAAGGGGCGTAACATTTCCGTCACACGCTTGAGGTATTCGGCCAATCACAACGCACTGGATAGCTGGCCAATCACAGCACACCTCGCTTTTCAGACCGATGAGTTTTGTAAAAATCGACGCATTTCAGAAAGGCGAGGCATAGAGGAGAAACAATAATGTGCAGTATGTGGAAAATAATGTGTTTTTTTACCTTAAATAAACACATTTCATTACACCAAATAATGTTCTTTTTAACAACATCTTATGACCCCTTTAAAAAGAGACCAAACTTAGGTTTTGTTAGAAAGGCGTTCATGAATTACAATCATTTAAAGGTCACATATTTTACACCTTTCTGGAGTTTGATTTTAGGTTTTGATGTCCTTAAGAATATATATTTGCGGTATAAGTACCAAAAACCATCTCAATATATTTTTACAGCTCATTTCTCAGGAGCTCTGCTGAGAACAGGTCGATTTTGGCCTGTCTAATTTATATTCATGATCCTCTCTTCTGATTGGCCTGTTGTTTTCTGAGTGACCAGGCCAACCACAGGTAACTAGGGTCAGCCGATGTCACAGCGCTAGCTGGAGGTAGTGCTGGGCGGTATACCGGTTCATACCGAATACCGGTGTTTATTTTTGTTATATGAATTTTTTTAAATACCGCAATACTAATAAAAATAGTGTATGTCGCTTAAAAAACGTTCGGAACGCGACACTGTTTGAAAGGGGTCCCTTTTCACTGTTGCACTGCGGTGAGGGCACAGCTGTGTGTGTTACCAAGCGTGAAAGTTCAGAAACTGAAGCTGTAGAACTAATAGAACGTGATGACACAGAAGAACTCATCCACAATATCCACATTGACCGCCACAAATATCCACCGCCCCTGCCATCAGCTCCCGCGTCTCACACACACGAGCGTGACTTTAGCACTAGATTTAGCAACTTTCACACCATTTTAGCGTTTTTTTCCATAGAATATTCATACTGACAAACATAGCGACTTTTTTGGATAAACCTTAGCTATGGTTTAGTTGGAAGATTTCGCCAGTTCTGTCCCGCGAGCGCGAGGTCTGATTTTCCCGGAGAAGTGTCGCCTCTCTCGGCGTCTGTTCTGTGCAGCGAGCGGCAGAGAAGCAGCGCATTCAGTTGGCCGCACCGCAGCAGACTCGTCAATAAAGGAGTACAAAACAGCGTTTCCAAGCACCTGTCGCTTACTGATTGTTTGGAGTTATAAATATGAGCGTAGTTCATATCACATGCACTTTTTTGTTTGTTGCTTTTTTTAGTTTGTTACTCAGAAGCAGACAGTGCGCTGCATGAGACAAAAAAGTAATATAACCAAAACTCATAGCCGCTCTTTAGTGTAGATGCATGTTGATTTTATCAGACGATGCCGTGATTATAAATGAGTGACTCCTGGTTAGCATGTATTAAAAGGGGTCACGTTTAGTCACTATTTAGAGTGGTATTTTTTGACAATATTCACTCATCATGGCAGTAAAATAGGGCATTCTAAGTCAATATACTGCAGTATTTCCTCTCAATCAGTAGAGTTTCCATGTTGTTGTTGCTCAGCAATGGCATGGACGCGATGTTGGTGGTAGTTAAATAGCCCCTCGACCTCAGTTATCATGAAAAAAATGCCAGGAAATGTCAGTTTTGACAATATGGGACCTTCATTTAAGTCTGTACAGTGCATTTTCACATCAATGTTGAAAAAGGGTTTCTTGATTTAAGTGGGTTTTTTGCAAAGCATAGAATATCAGAGACTTAAAGATGGACTCGGGCCAGTAAACAGCCACCTAGAAAACAACACAACACCCTGACAACTATCTACAATACTTTAAAAGCTACACAGAACACTTTAACAACTGCACAGCCTTGGCAACCCCCAGTACCACACACATTTTCTTGAAAATGCAAGTGTCAGGTTCTCAGTGCACCACAACTCCCTCAAACCCACAATCAGATGTATGAGCATTTACACATGTTTGAAAATGGCATTATAATTGCTTGATGTTGATTCTTTTACAAGCTTTGATTACTAGATGGATTAGGTATTAACCCAAACTATCAGTCAAATTACTCTGGGCCTATGCAATGGAACTTTCTGCATTGTTGTGCTGTTTTCAGCGCAGTCATGTTGTGGTTTCCACCTGCTTGAAAGCGCAGCAGCAAAACGGTTATGTGCAGGGCAGCGTGATGCATTGAAAGCAGAACAACCCTGAACAGATGAGGCGGCATTTAAATGTAAACATGCATATGCATCGTTCGTCTGCGGTGTCGAGCTGCTCACTGGGTGATTGCAAAATCCACAATGATCATGCACACAAATGCCAAACACAAAAAACTAAGATCTATTGCATTATGAGTGGAAAATTCCTACCGTCACTGCCTTTTACTTACTAATAAACCATTTGAGACCATATAGCGACAACTATAACACCCTACCGCCACGGCTGCAAGTTTGGCATAGGCAATATATAAATCAACAGCATTATTTCCCACCTCTTTTCTCCATTTCTAGATTTCAGCAAACCTCTACAAGCAGAAACCTGCAGTTCTTCCCATTACATGTGAGCTCTCATCCACACATGTGGTCTCAAGACGCAGTCGCCCTGCGGTGACCCTCTCTATTGTAATTCTCTTCCGTCCTTCTGTTGGCCTGCCATAAATCCCCAAGCTCTTCGTCTGTCAGCCTGACCTCTGATTCTCCCGTCTTTCATCCTCCTTTCTCTCTCTGCTCGTCACTGTCCTCTCTTCCTTCTCGATCATCGATAGACTGAAAAGCACTGACCTGGAAGAGGTGATCCACAGCAGTAGCGGGGGGCCTAAAGAAACAGGCCAGCTTTGATAGTTTTAGGGTAGTTTAGGGGGATGGGGGTCATCGATTCAGAATATGAGGTTTATGAAGTAGAACAAACCACAGTTCTGCTGTACTTTAGGTTTCATCCATGTTCTTAATCATCTGCTACCCAAACAGAGCCCAACGGTGCAAGATAAACTTGGGTGTGAATTTGTAAAATAATAATAAAAAATTATATCTGAATGTTTAAAACTGCATGCTATTTTAATATAGACTCTAATTTTGTTTTTAAATATATTTATTCATTAAGTCTCCTCCTATGCTCATCAATTAATTTGATCAAAAATACAGTAAAAAAACAGTAATATTGTAAAATATTGTATGTTTTAAAATATAATATACAGTATTCATGTGACGCAAAGCTGAATTTTTACTTGTACTTTTTTACTATTATTACTGCAGTCTTTGGTGTCACATTATCCTTCAGAAATCATTCTAATATTCTGATAAAGTACAAAAATTTTACTCAATTAAATTCAATTATTAATGCTTGAAGAAGAAAAAAAAAGTCTTCAAATCTTCCAATTAAAATAAATGACCATTATAAAAATGAATGTTTTATTATGAACATAAGCATGTGTGATCTGGTCAGATGGAAAATTAAAAATGGGCTTGGCCTAAAAATTCAGAACTACCTGTCAGGTCAGGCCACAGGGTATCTTTTCACAGGGCGGGTTTGGGCTTCAATCGTCAAACGCCAGTCCAGACCTGCAGTTCTGCTCAAGGCTGGGCTTCAGACTGCAGCAGCCCTTGCTCTTCCAGACTGGGAAAGTGCAAGTCACAATATGTTGTGCTGATGGTATTAAATTAGTTTAATTAGTGGTTTATTGTTCACGTGAGGTCAGTTATGAGATCTGCTGGCTGGAAGAAGCTGCTGAGCTGTAATCCACCAGCACGAGCTGCACCATTCAAGAGTCCCAGGACTTTCCAAAGCTGTGGTGGGGGTTTCCATCCTCGAGGACAGACCACTCCCTCGTCTTTCTGTAACCCCCTCCATCTGTCACTCGTGCGGCTCAGTGCGTCTCCATGGTAACAGCAAGGTCATCCAACATTTATTGTGGGACGGAGAGGTGCGCAGCAGCTAAGCAAGATGATATTAACGTCCTAAGCGCAAAATAAGTTTGACACTGCAGATCTGAGGCTTTAAAGGCCTTTGGAGCAGCATCCCCCATCAGTCCTTCTGTCAAAGCTGTAAGGAGCTGCGCTCTCCAGGAGGCCTCCGCTACTATAGCCCGACTGATTAGCGTGGGCTACGCAGAGGACAAGAGGAGGAGGAGGGTGACATTTGGTCTTCTGAGGGAGCGTATGCGTGTCTGAAATACAAACAGCCCGGCTCATGCTGTCATGTAAGGTCACTGAAAAGAGGAAGCACACACAAATACACTGTGTGACGCTAGATTCACGGCACAGGTTAGCCTCCACGACTCCAGCTCACATGCCTTTTGTATTCTTGAACATAGAGAAGAACTACAGGTGTACAACTACACCTCCGGAGAGCGAGATCTCATCTCACACACTGGTGCTTATGAATTCTGTCAGAATGCAATTGCTCCAATGTTGATGACAGCAGCACAACATCACTGTAAACTTCAGTTTTTGTCTTTCAGGGCAACTGCTGTAATCGATTGCTATAATACCAATAAGTCAAAATAAAGAAAATTTGATAACATCATATTTTTAAACATCTGCATTGTTCAAATACAGCAACTGACTTTTTTGTTTTGTTTTTTAAATGTCCAACATTCCATATTTCAGATGCCCGAGATTCCTACAACAGGAAATGCAGCAAGTTCTAATTAGTCTCTCCTTCATACAAACACAGTATTCTTTAAACTTGTAACATTCTGTCAGACACGTTGACTGTTTATGTGAAAAGAGAAGGAAAAAGCTGTTATAATGTACTCATCCTCATTACTTTCTCTTGGACAAAACACACCAGGAGATGTTCTGCAGCATGTTTATACTGCTCTCTTCCAAATAACAAAATCAAAAAAGTTGACCACAAGCTGCAAACACATTTTTGAAGCCATTTAATTCATAAATGAAATTTTAAGTCTGTTCCTTTATGGTGTTTTTATGTCCATGTTGGATCATAAAAAGTATACAAAAGTAATCCCTTTGGTGTCCCACAGAAAAAGAAAAAAAAAGTCACATGGGTTTGTAACAACATGGGTACACAGACTTTCATCAGATTTGGAGAATGTCGCATTACATCTCTTGCTCAGCAATGGATGCTCTGCAGTGAATGGGTGCCGTCAGAATGAGAGAAATAAAAGCATCACAGTAATCCACAAGTAATCCACACCACTCCCGTCCATCAGTTAACGTCTTGAGAAGCCAAAAGCTATGTTTTTGTAAGAAACAAATCCACCATTAAGACATTTTTAAACGCAAAGCGTTGCTTCTGACTAAAACACACTATCCATAATATTGCTTTCTCCAGTGAAAAAAGTTGTCTCACCTGAATCAGGAGAGAAATATTCACAGATCAAGAATTGTTTAAGCAAAAACAGTTCAAACCAGTTTTAAACAAATAGCCTATGTCGGTGGATTTTGATGTGAGAGGACAACAGAGGATGGACTTTTTCACTGGAGGAAGCAGGATTATGGATTATGGACTAATATTTCATCCAGAAGCAACTTTTTGCAGTTAAAAACGTCTTAATGATGGATTTGTTTCTTAGAAACACACAGCTTTTGGCTTCTCAAGATGTTAACTGATGAACTGGAGTGGTGTGGATTACTGTGATGTTTTTATTTCTCTCATTCTGACGGCACCCATTCACTGCAGAGCATCCATTGGTGAACAAGTGATGCAATGCTACATTTCTCCAAATCTGATGAAGAAACAAACTCCTCTATCTTAGACGTCCATAGGGTGAGTGAATTTTCAGCTAATTTTCATTTATGAGTGAACTTTTCCTTCATATCATTAATTTTTATACAAATACTCTCAGTTTTTGTTAATAAAAGGTCTGAAAACAAACAGGTTTTTCATAACTACCACAGAAATAACCAAAATATCTTAGCCTATATTATCAACAGGTGCCTTTAAATCAAAAGGACTGAGAACCACTGACTTACTGAGCAACTATAGTGAAGCTACACATGAAGTGCTGATGAATATCTTTAAAGAATAAATTCAAATAACTAATCCAAAAGTGCAAGTAACTCGCTGTGAATAAATACATACTTTGAGCAATCCAGATACCCAACGCTGGATCTCCTGCTTCCTAGAATGGAAACTGCTGTGTTGCAACATGAATGGAGAAGGTCAATTTTAGTCTCCCAGGAGGACTGGGCTTCAACACACACACAGCAAGACGCACAAACACACACCTACGCTCTGTGAACACACGCAGGCGGCGGAGCGCTGACTGTACGAGCGTGTCCCATGGGGCATGTTACAGTGACACTGAGCACACACCAGCGAGCAAGACAGCTGGGAAATGGCGCCAAAAAGGATCCGTGGTGTGTGTTTTCTCTGTCCTTTCACTCTCCTTTGTGCGTGTGCAAATACAAACACACAAAGACAGACCGCAGCAGCCTCTCACGTGACAGCTGCGTCACAACAATGCAGGCGCAGGTCAACAGATCAATACATCTGAACTTTACATTCAATACCGCTTAACTAGCTGACGCAGAGTTTTTCTCCAGTACGCCAGCTGAGACGCAACAACAGACAGAGAAATAAACGGACAAAGCCTCCAGCACTTCACACACACGGGAAAAGTTGCTTGAGGTGCTGAAGAGCAGGGGACACCTGTCACAAAAGCTGTGAGCTCTGCTGGGATGGGGGTCTCATTTGCCTCCTCCTCCTCCTCCTCTCCACTGGAAGGATTAAATATCCAGACCGTTTGTGCGGGACCAACAGATGTCTGCTTCAAATCTGACACAGCCTGGCCTGCAATCTCAGTACACTAAGCCAACAAAACCCCATGACCTCACACTCCACAGCTTTCTTGTCCAATTACCACACCGAACACACTCTCAAATGCTTCTCTGTTTAAGCCTCTTCTTGTATATTTCATTCAACGTTTACTTCACGGCCTAGTGAACAAGCCTAAATAACAAGGCTCAGGTGTTGCTCCACAAAACGGTGCAAAACAGCACAAAAACAGACAGTCTCAAAGGGGAAAGAAACCACAAACTAAACATTTCAAGAGACAAACTCGTCTGAACATATTGGTAAATATTCTCAGAACTGTTATTTAAAAAGTGGCAATATGGCAAAACATATCTGTACCATGGTAATACTATGTTTTTTGAACATGGTACCATGGCAAAATTATGTTTTTTTGTTATCTACCATATTAATAACATGATTTTTAGTGCATGGTACAATGTAGTATTTTAATATAAATGTGACCCTGGACCACAAAACCAATCATAAGGGTCAATTTATTTGAATTTTTTTCTCAATAAATAAGTTTTCCATTGATGTACGGTTTTGTTAGGATAGGACAATATCAGGCCAACATACAACTATTTAAAAATCTGGAGTCTGAGGGTGCAAACAAATCTAAATATTGAGAAAATCGCCTTTAAAAGTTCTTAGCGATGCATATTACTAATCAAAAGTTACGTTTTGATATAATTATGGTCAGTGTTGGGGAAAGTTACTTTTAAAAGTAATGCATTACAATATTGCGTTACTCCATAAAAAAGTAACTAATTACGGTACGGTAAAGTTACTTTTTATGGAAAGTAATGCATTGTTACTTTTGCGTTACTTTTTAAATCTGGACAGGGCTTGCTTGTTTGTTTTAAAATAAAAAAGTTATATTTTTGGCAAATATAAAAGCCTTTTCACACCAAAACTGAAACGAGTAAGCCTCAGGCTGAAGGGAAAGTACATTTACATCCGTACTGTAGAATGCAGAAGAAGACATTTCAACACACTTCAGCAATAAACAAAGACACTAATGTTTGTCTAGAGTAATTTGTGCTTATTAGTACGCTTGAACTGGATCATCGAAGGACAGAAGCAAATAGAATGGGATTAAATACATAAAGGATATTTGTGTTGTTTAACATTTAATTATTGCAGGTTTGCGTCATATTCTGAGTTGCATTATTTTTATTCATTTTGAGGAATACTGAATCTGTGTGTTTTGTGATTTAGATGAATTAATGCATATTCATATTTATTTTAGATCTACAGTAACATCTGATTTCTCTCAACATGGCGACAGGAGAGCCGTCAGTCAATACATTGGGAAAAACAAGTAACTTGCGTTACTCATTTGAAAAAGTAACTCAGATATTCTCTTGTAAATTAAAAAGTAATGCGTTACTTTACTAGTTACTTGAAAAAAGTAATCTGATTACGTAACTCGCGTTACTTGTAATGAGTTACCCCCAACACTGTGTATGGTAGGAAACTTACAAAATATCTTCATGGAAAACATCTTTACTTAATATCCTACTGATTTTTGGCATCAAAGAAAAATGGATAATTTTGACCCATACAATGTATTGTTGGCTATTGCTACAGATATTATGCTACAGGTTTTGTGCTCCAGGATCATAATATATGGCAATCATTCAGCACTACAGTACAGTAACTTAGATATCAAAGCCCACGGTATCCTCAGCGTGGTCCTTCACTCTGTATTCGAGCTGGTAAGAGCATGTTTATCTCCTATAGATGCTCACGACATTGTTGTTCTGTATGCTCGCTTAATACACAAGCGTCAAAGCATGAAGCTGACAGGAATACACAACACTAGCGCTAGCTGAGGTCAAATGCTCGGAGGTTTATAGTGACATTATCGCCTCAAGGCCAACGTTTTATGAGTTTACCCGACAAGAAACTACCTGGCTCTTCCTAAAACCTCCATTTGAAACGCTATTAGAAGAAAACATGAGGGAATATTCTCTCCGAAACACGTTAATCCCGTCGGAACCGAGCAGCGGAGCAAACCGAGACACTTCTGGATACTATTATATCTGCACTTTATAAGTGTACACAACGCCATAATTACATTTTAACGTAGCTAAGAGCATTTTAAAGCAGGACCGCGAGACGCCGCCTGGACGGAGCTCTTTATTTGTTGATGTTGCACTTGTTCGCTAGTTACTCAAACCTCATTATGAAAGTGAATAATAAACCTCCGACTTTGTTGAACACATAAACCATGAACGCTGCTGTCAAAATACGTCGCCTATATAACAACACACTTTTGATATTCCCTAAGTTTTCACTATCTCTTTAGTCACATCTCCACAGCTTACCTCAGCAGTGTGTCGAGCCGCTCTGTCAGACTCAGAGTGAAGCGCTCACTTCCGCTCAGCTCCGCACACAAGCTTGGCGGTGGCAGCCAGCCGTCGCCTCTGATTGGTCACACCTGCCCGTGACGTCAGACGCCAGGTGGAAGGTGATTGGCTGTCCTGAGCGAACTGTAAAGCAGACGGTAAGTAATTTAAAAGCTTTATTTTGATTTTTAATTAGTGTACGCAGACAAAAGGAAACAATGGGAGGCTGCGTTATTTTAGCGATGGCCTCGCCATCTGGTAGCAATCGCATGTTGATGAGGACGTATATTCATTTGACATTCAAATTGTAAATATGTGTTTGGTCAAAAACGATGAAGGAGACACTAGATAGGCGAGGCCATTCCCCAGCTCGGCTGCAAACCTGACTGCGGCAGCTATCTAAGAGTTACTCGGTTATTGAAACGAGCGAAGGGCGCTTTCCTGTGGAAAGTTTGGTTCCTGAACCGAGGACCTCAAAAGCTCATTACCATATTGCTCATCATTACACATAATAAAGTGGCTGGAAGGAAGGCGTTGTTGCAACAGCTGTGCATCCCTAAAATGTGGCTAAAAGAGTTTAGTTGCTTAACAGTCATATCCCTGGATCAAATGATCGCGATGCATAGGCCTATATGGATATATAGGTCACACTTATATGAAATATAGGAGTTCAAGTGAGACCAGGGCTAGCTGAAACACCTTTGCAATGAATATTTCTCAAGGTAGGTACAGTGTGTGTGTGTGTGCATGTGTGTGTGAGTTTGTGTGTGTGCATGTTTATGTGGTTTATGAGGACACAAATTTGTATAATAACATGGGTATGACATAGGTATTACAACGAGAAGGTGATTTATGAGGATATTTTCAGTGTCCTCGTAATTCAAAAGGCTTATAAATAATTCAGATTGAGTTTTTTTGAAAATCTAAAAATGCAGAAAGTCTCCTGTGAGGGGTAGGTTTAGGGGTAGGGTTGGTGCAGGGCGCAGTAGAAAAGCCTATGGAGAGTCCCCATAAACCATAAAAACAAACCTGTGTGTGTGTGTGCTGTAAGTTGTCACATGTACACATGTAAATATGTACATAAAACATAATTCACAAAGAACTTAAACCTATACAAGTCAAAATTAAAAACTGAAGTCGAAGTGGCAGTTGCTCATTTGTATAAGCAAGAACTACTAAAGTGTGTGCAGATTGGACTTTGATAAGAAAAGAAGCCATGGCAAGCCCGCCGCAGCACCCAGGGGCCACACCTGCTCTTCATAAATGCATGTCATGACTGCAAAAAAAAAATACCATCAGCACTGTCAATGGGTACATTTAGCATCTTGCAGGAAACTTTTGCTAATTCACAGATTGTTCACAGTTGATTTTAAGATGCATTTAATACATCCTGCATTCAGCTGAATTGCAAGAGCCCTCTGTGAGGTTTGTTTGTGACTGAAAAAGTCAGACTTGAACAGGGAATGAGAAGGCAAAACCTCAAGGGACGAGCTAACAGCAGTACATCATCTCACACGGGGCTGGCCCATAATTCATTGTGGAGAGGATTTCCTGCGTCACGCCAAACTCTGATCTTCACAGGGCGTGCAGTCTTGTATGTATGCTGAGTTTGCTGACAAGTAGCACCACTTGAACCTACAGCAGCACATTCTGAGACTGCCTTCATGTGACTGCTCAGTCGATAGATAGATAGATAGATAGATAGATAGATAGATAGATAGATAGATAGATAGATAGATAGATAGATATTTATATCCTGGTCATGTTGTTGAACATTCACAGCTCAAGCTGCAGACCAGTTTCCCAGAACAACACTTCTAGCAGATGGGAATAAAGAACTTGTGGTTCAAACATACACTGTTTGCACTTTTTGACCTGAAACCAGAGAAGGAACCTCCGCTACACCGGTTGCACCGGTCACACTATTAAATATAATAATCCTATAATAATGCCAAATTCAAAAGAGCATAATGTATGAATACTGTTAGAGCTGTTTTAGTTGGAGAGTTTTGAGAATTGCTTTAGTTATAGCGCCCCCTAACACTGAAAATTGAAACTGAATATGGCAGGTGTGTGTGTAAATAAGTTATATCCTGTTTTTATACTTTTATAATAATAGCCAATGGCTTTTCCCCTTATGTCTATAGCAATGCTTCAGTAAATAATTTAAATACCCAGAATCTTTTTTTAAATATGGATTTTAATCAACTTTAATAGATTCACATCTGGTAGCAATCGCATGTTGATGAGGACGTATATTCATTTGACATTAAAATTGTAAATATGTGTTTGGTCAAAAACGATGAAGGAGACACTAGATAGGCGAGGCCATTCCCCAGCTCGGCTGCAAACCTGACCGCGGCAGCTATCTAAGAGTTACTCGGTTATTGAAACGAGCGAAGGGCGCTTTCCTGTGGAAAGTTTGGTTCCTGAACCGAGGACCTCAAAAGCTCATTACCATATTGCTCATCATTACACATAATAAAGTGGCTGGAAGGAAGGCGTTGTTGCAACAGCTGTGCATCCCTAAAATGTGGCTAAAAGAGTTTAGTTGCTTAACAGTCATATCCCTGGATCAAATGATCGCGATGCATAGGCCTATATGGATATATAGGTCACACTTATATGAAATATAGGAGTTCAAGTGAGACCAGGGCTAGCTGAAACACCTTTGCAATGAATATTTCTCAAGGTAGGTACAGTGTGTGTGTGTGTGCATGTGTGTGTGAGTTTGTGTGTGTGCATGTTTATGTGGTTTATGAGGACACAAATTTGTATAATAACATGGGTATGACATAGGTATTACAACGAGAAGGTGATTTATGAGGATATTTTCAGTGTCCTCGTAATTCAAAAGGCTTATAAATAATTCAGATTGAGTTTTTTTGAAAATCTAAAAATGCAGAAAGTCTCCTGTGAGGGGTAGGTTTAGGGGTAGGGTTGGTGCAGGGCGATAGAAAATACGGTTTGTACAGTAGAAAAACCATTACGCCTATGGAGAGTCCCCATAAACCATAAAAACAAACCTGTGTGTGTGTGTGCTGTAAGTTGTCACATGTAATTATATGCATATGTACATAAAACATAATTCACAAAGAACTTAAACCTATACAAGTCAAAATTAAAAACTGAAGTCGAAGTGGCAGTTGCTCATTTGTATAAGCAAGAACTACTAAAGTGTGTGCAGATTGGACTTTGATAAGAAAAGAAGCCATGGCAAGCCCGCCGCAGCACCCAGGGGCCACACCTGCTCTTCATAAATGCATGTCATGACTGCAAAAAAAAAATACCATCAGCACTGTCAATGGGTACATTTAGCATCTTGCAGGAAACTTTTGCTAATTCACAGATTGTTCACAGTTGATTTTAAGATGCATTTAATACATCCTGCATTCAGCTGAATTGCAAGAGCCCTCTGTGAGGTTTGTTTGTGACTGAAAAAGTCAGACTTGAACAGGGAATGAGAAGGCAAAACCTCAAGGGACGAGCTAACAGCAGTACATCATCTCACACGGGGCTGGCCCATAATTCATTGTGGAGAGGATTTCCTGCGTCACGCCAAACTCTGATCTTCACAGGGCGTGCAGTCTTGTATGTATGCTGAGTTTGCTGACAAGTAGCACCACTTGAACCTACAGCAGCACATTCTGAGACTGCCTTCATGTGACTGCTCAGTCGATAGATAGATAGATAGATAGATAGATAGATAGATAGATAGATAGATAGATAGATAGATAGATAGATATTTATATCCTGGTCATGTTGTTGAACATTCACAGCTCAAGCTGCAGACCAGTTTCCCAGAACAACACTTCTAGCAGATGGGAATAAAGAACTTGTGGTTCAAACATACACTGTTTGCACTTTTTGACCTGAAACCAGAGAAGGAACCTCCGCTACACCGGTTGCACCGGTCACACTATTAAATATAATAATCCTATAATAATGCCAAATTCAAAAGAGCATAATGTATGAATACTGTTAGAGCTGTTTTAGTTGGAGAGTTTTGAGAATTGCTTTAGTTATAGCGCCCCCTAACACTGAAAATTGAAACTGAATATGGCAGGTGTGTGTGTAAATAAGTTATATCCTGTTTTTATACTTTTATAATAATAGCCAATGGCTTTTCCCCTTATGTCTATAGCAATGCTTCAGTAAATAATTTAAATACCCAGAATCTTTTTTTAAATATGGATTTTAATCAACTTTAATAGATTCAATGAAGTAGCCAATTGCTGTTCTATCTTTAAAATGGAGTCATTTGACCTTTTGTGTAAGTGAGAATGACGGTCACGACAATGAAGCACCTTAATCCTTAGAGCACTTCGATCTAATGCTAAAGAGGCATTTGGTTAAACGTATAATCATATTTAGAATTGGATTATATGTGAACACGTTATATGTTTTTTGGGCACATGCTCTTTGTGGGATATCTGCTTTGTTTTTTAGCCTGGTGACAAATTCTGGCATCTGACTAGACTTGACTTGGACTTGACACTCTTGCCCAGCAAGTTAGAGCATAAACCTCCCAAAACAACACAGATCAGCAGAGAGAGTGAGATAAAAGAATAGTTCACTCCAAAATGACAGTTTTGTCATCATTTACACACCCTCATTTCATTCCAAATCCCCATGACTTTGTCTTCTATGGGACAAAAAAGGAGAATTTTTGAAGACACCCTTGCAATTGGGAGAAGCTTAAAGCTTCAAAAAGGACACAAAACACCAAAAAAAAAGTGGTCTAAAATGCCCTTGATGCCACCTGTTAGATTAAATGTGGATTTGATGGTATGTTTATACAAATACATTTTGAATATTCTTAAATGCGAGATAAGTAAACTCTGAACCTCATTAAACAAACTCTTAGACAATGTCACTGTGCAGGTGCACTAACTGTTCAGTTCCTGCTACCCAGCGTTCTACACCAGAGCAGTGATAAAGAGAGGAAGTGAGAGGAGACGAGAGACGCTCCGACACATCTGTACAAAAGTGCAGAAAAAGGGGTTGTGTATTACTAGTCCTAATCAAGTGCAACGTACTGCCATATATGTAAATCTAGAGGCATAAAAAACAAACCCACCTGTGAATGACTCCCAGTTCCTCTGATCTGCATCAGATAGTCTGCATTAAATACATCTGAATGTCAGATGCAGCTTCTGTCCAACATCTGCAGTGCAATGGTGGATTTACGTTACATTTGATAAATCTGTTTCTGACATTATTTTTCAAAACATCCTTATTTTAAAGTATGAAGTGTCCAAAGGTTTTCACATGCAGTTTAGTTCTTCTATGGATTTAGTCTGTCTCCATTGCTTCTGTCTCTTCATGTAATCCCAGACTGGCTCAGTGATGGCTCTTGTTCAAGATTTTAAAAAACTAAGATGCCAAAGACTTTAGCATAGTACTGTACACCAGAATTATTTCATTATATTATATAGATGTTTCATCTGTGGAGGATCAAGAGGATGAAAACAAAGTTTACACACTTCCAAAAGGTTTGTTTTTGGGTCACTCGAACAGTTGCAGAGGGTGAGATAATTAGACTACAATTGCACATTTTCATAAACATTTTTTGGATAATAACTTTTACGCAATAATTCTTGGGCAATTTCCCATTGAGAGTGGGTAACAAATTTCTATCTAGATACTTTAGATCGATCATTGTGCCCTGCCAGTTCCTCTGATCTGCATCAGATAGTCTGCATTAAATACATCTGAATGTCAGATGCAGCTTCTGTCCAACATCTGCAGTGCAATGGTGGATTTACGTTACATTTGATAAATCTGTTTCTGACATTATTTTTCAAAACATCCTTATTTTAAAGTATGAAGTGTCCAAAGGTTTTCACATGCAGTTTAGTTCTTCTATGGATTTAGTCTGTCTCCATTGCTTCTGTCTCTTCATGTAATCCCAGACTGGCTCAGTGATGGCTCTTGTTCAAGATTTAAAAAAACTAAGATGCCAAAGATTTTAGCATAGTACTGTACACCAGAATTATTTCATTATATTATATAGATGTTTCATCTGTGGAGGATCAAGAGGATGAAAACAAAGTTTACACACTTCCAAAAGGTTTGTTTTTGGGTCACTCGAACAGTTGCAGAGGGTGAGACTACTGTACTTGCGGTGGATAAAGCTCCAGTGTCAGCAGGTAAACTAAAACATATTTGTCAAGACTTATAACTACTGAGGCAGAAATTTGATGATGGTAAAGTAATAATTAGACTACAATTGCACATTTTCATAAACATTTTTTGGATAATAACTTTTACGCAATAATTCTTGGGCAATTTCCCATTGAGAGTGGGTAACAAATTTCTATCTAGATACTTTAGATCGATCATTGTGCCCTGTGTTTCACCTGGTTGCCCGTTGACCACAACACTGCCTAAAGTTGCCCTATGTATCATCAGCCTTTTAAGTCTTTAATTGACTGAAGATGACAACCTTTACTTGAGTCAGCTGAGTTAACATCAGCATCTCTCTTGTCTGTCTTGAACCTGTCATTTATTCTAGAAACATCCCCAGCCACACGGTCTTCTAGAGCCCCTCACCAATCACACTGTCTTCTAGAGACAATCACCAGCCACACTGTCTTCTAGAGACCCTCACTAGCCCCAATGTCTTCTAGAGACCCTAACCAGTCATACTGTCTTCTAGAGACCCTCACCAGCCCCAATGTCTTCTAGAGACCCTCACCAGTCATACTGTCTTCTAGAGACCCTCACCAGCCATACTGTCTTCTAGAGACCCTCACCAGCCACACTGTCTTCTGATGACCAGCACTAGCCCCAGCGTCCTCCGGTGGTCCTCACCAGCTCCAGTATTTTCAGGTGTGCTATCACCAGCCCAACCGTTTTCTCTGGTGGGAACAGATCGTTAACGGCTAGTCTAGACTTCCTTTGGGTCAAGATGGCGCCAGTGTGGAGTTTGGCAAGCCGTCGACTGGTGTCTGTGTTCTCTTTATTGAGTATATTTGTCTTGTTTGTGTGTACGTCTGCACAAAAAGTTACCACAGTGCTTGCTTATGATTGCTCGTTTCTTCTTAATCTACGATGGGCCGTAGTAACTGTTTCTGATTCAAATCACAGAGGGTACAAGACTCCTGATCCCCCGTTCCTGTCTATTTTGCCATCTGAAATATGTCGCTTACCGGACTGTGAATATCACCAGAGGAAGAAACGCTATAGAAGACGGGGAACACGCGGTGGTGTGTTAGTATGCGTGAGGAGGTACCTCCGTGCATTGTCGCTTGGAGGCCCTAGTCATGCGGACCCTTGGAGTCTGGGTTCCAGCTGTGACCATGGCCGGATTTCGTATTCGTGGTCTCTCAAGCATGGTGCCGTGTCTGTTTGTCCGGAACAACTAGGATCGGTGCTCTCATCAAGGAGTACTTCTCCTAGACTACGGGTCTGTAGAAGAGGAGTAAATCAACATAATTCTACAACATATTACCATCAATTCACTCATCAGGAAATGGACTCCACTGAAGTGAGGATGGCGTTGCTAAACGTAAGATCGATCTCAACAGGGGCGGATTTAGTGAATTGGGGGCTCCAGGCAAAATATAGGATTAGGGCCCTATACATTTGCACACATTTTCCTAGATCATCCTTGAGGTTCCATTTTGTTGTTTTCAGCGTAAGCCTGTGTGCTGTCTAGTTCTAAACTTTAAAATACATTTAATTTTAGTTGTTTTAACTACAAATTTAAATAAAACTGAAAAAAATTATGAAACGGCAATTATACATTTACACACCTAAAATACATATATCAAGAGCATGCTCACAGATGAGAACAAAAGAGCGATATGTTAATTATTTATATTTTTTATCCATGCAGAAAATGCTTTAAAATTACTCTATTGCATTCCAGATGCTTTTAAAGTACTTTTCACTATACATTTTTACGGGTAGCTTGAATGTAAACATTGTCATGAATTCGTGGTATTCCCATTTGTAAAATAGTCAACAAATTCATTGTTGTAGGCTAAGCCGATCTCATGAAAGTGCGTTAGCACGATTTTCTGCTTCTATTTGGCGTAATATTTTTATGCAGATATTGACATAATATTTCTATGCTGAAAAGACTGATAATACGGGTAGCTTGAATGTAAACATTGTCATGAATTCGTGGTATTCCCATTTGTAAAATAGTCAACAAATTCATTGTTGTAGGCTAAGCCGATCTCATGAAAGTGCGTTAGCACGATTTTCTGCTTCTATTTGGCGTAATATTTTTATGCAGATATTGACGTAATATTTCTATGCTGAAAAGACTGATAAATTCATAATTAACGGTATGGGTTCAGTCGAAATGTTTGCGGGGCAAATCTCAGGTCAGTCTGAGCGCTCATGGTACTCACAGTGCAGCCGTACACCTGCAGGTGCCACAGACGGTTGTCGTGGTAGGCCCTAATAAACACCGTAAACTGCAAACGTTCGCGTGTCCGCGCTTAATGCACATATCCTATATGAAAAGCATTTTAGGGGGCCCTTGGCTTTTGGGGGCCCAAGGCGGTCGCCTACCTTTGCCTAATGGGTAAGTCCGCCCCTGGATCTCAAACAAGACATTTGCAATTAATGAACACATTTTATCTCATGAGTTGGACCTCCTGTTTATGACTGAGACGTGGCTAAATGCCGGTGAACTTAGTCCACTCTCTGAAGTTTGTCCTAATGATTATAACATTTTTAACAGGACAAGGTCAGTTGGTCGTGGTGGGGGCTTAGCTACTACTTATAGAAATAATTTAAAATGCCGTCTACTTGCCTCAGAATTGTTTTCTAGTTTTGAAGTTCAGTTATTTAAGATGGACGGCTGTAATCCACTGTTATGTATGCTTGTTTATAGACCCAATAAGGATTTTATAAGTGAATTTTTATAAGTAAATCCTCTGTTGTGCCAAATGCAGATAGGCTCTTGATATTGGGCAATTTTAACATACATGTTTGTTGTCCCTTGAAGCCTATGGTTAAAGAGTTTCTACAAATTATTGACACCTTCAATCTTATACAATCTGTTGTTGGTCCAACTCATAACCAAGGGCACACACTTGATTTAATTTTATCTTATGGCCTTTTAGTTAGTGATGTAGATATCAAAGAATTTTTTCTGTCTGATCATAAGTCTATTATTTTTAACATAGCCGTTCCTAGTTCGGTACCACACCCTGCCTTGGAAGGCCGGTATACTCGCTCTTTTAACTCATCCACATCTGAATTTTTTTTAAATGCTTATTTTATTTCCCCTATAACTCATGAAATAGAGTCTAACTGTCTTGGAGCTAATCCTGACGAGTTAGTAATTAAGCTTAACGGGCTATGTTCAAATACTGTATACTTGATGCTGTTGCCCCTTTTAAACTGAAAATACTTTTTGAAGTTGTGTACATCCTTGGTTTAATGATGAAACTAGGGTGATCAGACAGAAATGGAGAAAAGCAGAAAGGAAGTGGAAGAAAGATAAATTGCAAATATCATATGATTGCGTCAAAGAGTGTATGGTTGTAAGAGTGTATGATTCACTATCAAAAAACTGTTAAGATTGCAAAGGCGAATTATTTCTCTGATTTTATTGCTAAAAACGCTCATAGTCCAAACATATTATTTAATACAATTAATAGTGTGCTAAATCCGATGTCTAATTTATATCCGGATCCGTCTCCTATGGCCTGTGAAAACTTTCTTACGTTTTTTTACTGACAAGATCGATGCTATAAGATCATGTATTGTTCGCTCCTCTCTGGACTTCCCTCAGTCCACATCAATTTCTACATATTTATCTGAATTTACTCCAGTGTCTCACAGTTACCTGGTGCAAATTATATATAAAACAAAGCCCACTTTTTGTTCACTGGATGTTGTTCCTCCTCGTCTCTTATTAGAGACACTTGACACTATTAGTCCTAGTTTATTGTCAATAATTAATAGCAGTTTAATCAGTGGAATAGTCCCATCTTATTTTAAGCATGCCACAGTGCAGCCGCTACTCAAAAAACCAAATCTTGATCCAACAGTTGTAAATAATTACCATCCCATTTCTAAATTACCGTTTTTATCAAAAGTTTTGGAGAAGGTTGTTTTTAATCAGCTTTCTTCTTTTCTACAGGAAAATAGTAATGTCGATAAATATCAGTCTGGCTTCAGACCTCAACCCAGTACGGAATCTGCATTGTTAAAGGTATTAAACAACTTATTGTTGATTGTCGATTCCGGCAATTGTGCTGTTTTAATTTTGCTGGACCTCAGTGCGGCATTTGACACTCTCGATCATGGCATTCTTCTAAATCACTTACAGCAAATTGGGATTCAAGGTCGTGTTTTAAATTGGTTTGTATCCTATTTAGAGGATTAAACCTTCTCGATAGAGACTGGCAAATATTCGTCATCTTGTGCACCAGTTTTGTATGGGGTTCCACAGGGCTCAATATTGGGTCCTGTTCTATTTTCTTTATACATGCTTCCTTTGTATGCTATATTTAAGAGGCACAATGTTTCATACCACTGTTAC
>NW_015505944.1:319625-331461 GCF_001515645.1 Sinocyclocheilus grahami
GAGCAGCTGCATCACCGCCTGCTTTGCGAATTGCAATACATGGACATTTACAAAACACGCTGCATCTGCAAAGTCATTGTAGCTGATTCCACACACCCTCTCACCCACTCTTCACCCTCCTGTCATCTGGAAAAAGGTATCAAAGCATTTGGGTCCTCACAGCCAGACTGTAACAGTTTCTTTCCACAATCCATTTGACTTTTCAATACAAAGGGACTAGACTAACACACACAAGCAAATTCATTGAAACAGTTTGCTCAAATTGCAAAAAATACTTTTTGAACTATATATCGCTGCTACACAGCAAATGTCTACATATGTCTATATACGGTGTTTATATTATATGGTCAATTTATGTGCAATATCACACATTTACTGCACTGGTTGGTGTTGAAATGCCACTATGTTTATTGTCCCATTGTCCTGTATTGTTTGCACTAAACGCTCAAAACATGTACACTTTATTTAAGGTTTTAGTGCTTTATATTTCTGCATTCTTGTATTGATTTTTAGTTTTGATGTTAATTTATGTTGTTATCGGTCTTGTGTTATCAATATTGTTTTTAATATATGTTGTTCTGCATAGCACCTTGATCCTAGAGGAACATTGTTTTGTTTTACGGTGTAGTGTACTGTACATATATGGTTGAATTGACAATAAAAGACTACTTGACTATTTGTTGAAAATTAACATGAACTAAATATTACCTCATAATAGTCAGCCGTCAAATAAAATTCAGCATGCAACATGTTGTTACGTTCATTAATTGATCAAAATTATTATAATAATCATATTTTGATCTGTGAAACAAAGCAAAACCAATGTTACAGGGAAAAATATGGCACCAGTGTGGAGTTTGGCAAGCCGTCGCCTGGTGTCTGTGTTCTTTTTATTGAGTATATTTGTCTTGTTTGTGTGCATGTCTGCACAAAAAGTTACCACAGTGCTTGCTTATGATCGCTCGTTTCTTCTTAATCTACGATGGACCGTAGAAACTGTTTCTGATTCAAATCACAGAGGGTACAAGACTCCTAATCCCCCGTTCATGCTGCCATCTGAAATACGTCACTTACCGGACTGTGAATATCATCGGAGGAAGAAACGCTATAGAAGACGGGGAACACGCGGTGGTGTGTTGGTACGCGTGAGGAGGTACCTCCACGCGTCGTCGCTTGGAGGCCCGAGTCATGTGGACTTTCGGAGTCTGGCTTCCAGCTGTGACCGCGGCCAGATTTCGTATTTGTGGCCTCTCAAGCATCTCTCAAGCGTGTCTGTTTATCCGGAACAACCAGGATCGGTGCTCTCGTCAAGGAGTACTTCTCCTAGACTACGGGTCTGTAGAAGAGGAGTAAATCCCCGCAACCTTCGTTTATTGGATTATTTCCCATCGTCAGAGCATCAACAAAATTCTATAATATCTTACCATCAACCCACTCATCAGGAAACGGACTCCACTGAAGTGAGGATGGCATTGCTAAATGTAAGATTGATCTCTAACAAGACATTTGCAATTAATGAACTCATTTTATCTCATGAGTTGGACCTCTTGTTTATGACTGAGACGTGGCTAAATGCCGGTGAACTTAGTCCACTCTCTGAAGTTTGTCCTAATGATTATAACATTTTTAACAGGACAAGGTCAGTTGGTCGTGGTGGGGGCTTAGCTACTACTTATAGAAATAATTTAAAATGCCGTCTACTTGCCTCAGAATTGTTTTCTAGTTTTGAAGTTCAGTTATTTAAGATGGACGGCTGTAATCCACTGTTATGTATACTTGTTTATAGACCCCCCAAGTACAATAAGGATTTTATAAGTGAATTTTTATAAGTAAATCCTCTGTTGTGCCAAATGCAGATAGGCTCTTGATATTGGGCAATTTTAACATACATGTTTGTTGTCCCTTGAAGCCTATGGTTAAAGAGTTTCTACAAATTATTGACACCTTCAATCTTATACAATCTGTTGTTGGTCCAACTCATAACCAAGGGCACACACTTGATTTAATTTTATCTTATGGCCTTTTAGTTAGTGATGTAGATATCAAAGAATTTTTTCTGTCTGATCATAAGTCTATTATTTTTAACATAGCCGTTCCTAGTTCGGTACCACACCCTGCCTTGGAAGGCCGGTATACTCGCTCTTTTAACTCATCCACATCTGAATTTTTTTTAAATGCTTATTTTATTTCCCCTATAACTCATGAAATAGAGTCTAACTGTCTTGGAGCTAATCCTGACGAGTTAGTAATTAAGCTTAACGGGCTATGTTCAAATACTGTATACTTGATGCTGTTGCCCCTTTTAAACTGAAAATACTTTTTGAAGTTGTGTACATCCTTGGTTTAATGATGAAACTAGGGTGATCAGACAGAAATGGAGAAAAGCAGAAAGGAAGTGGAAGAAAGATAAATTGCAAATATCATATGATTGCGTCAAAGAGTGTATGGTTGTAAGAGTGTATGATTCACTATCAAAAAACTGTTAAGATTGCAAAGGCGAATTATTTCTCTGATTTTATTGCTAAAAACGCTCATAGTCCAAACATATTATTTAATACAATTAATAGTGTGCTAAATCCGATGTCTAATTTATATCCGGATCCGTCTCCTATGGCCTGTGAAAACTTTCTTACGTTTTTTTACTGACAAGATCGATGCTATAAGATCATGTATTGTTCGCTCCTCTCTGGACTTCCCTCAGTCCACATCAATTTCTACATATTTATCTGAATTTACTCCAGTGTCTCACAGTTACCTGGTGCAAATTATATATAAAACAAAGCCCACTTTTTGTTCACTGGATGTTGTTCCTCCTCGTCTCTTATTAGAGACACTTGACACTATTAGTCCTAGTTTATTGTCAATAATTAATAGCAGTTTAATCAGTGGAATAGTCCCATCTTATTTTAAGCATGCCACAGTGCAGCCGCTACTCAAAAAACCAAATCTTGATCCAACAGTTGTAAATAATTACCATCCCATTTCTAAATTACCGTTTTTATCAAAAGTTTTGGAGAAGGTTGTTTTTAATCAGCTTTCTTCTTTTCTACAGGAAAATAGTAATGTCGATAAATATCAGTCTGGCTTCAGACCTCAACCCAGTACGGAATCTGCATTGTTAAAGGTATTAAACAACTTATTGTTGATTGTCGATTCCGGCAATTGTGCTGTTTTAATTTTGCTGGACCTCAGTGCGGCATTTGACACTCTCGATCATGGCATTCTTCTAAATCACTTACAGCAAATTGGGATTCAAGGTCGTGTTTTAAATTGGCTTTGTATCCCATTTAAAAGATCGAACCTTCTCGATAGAGACGGGCAAATATTCATCATCTTGTGCACCAATTTTGTATGGGGTTCCACAGGGCTCAATATTGGGTCCTGTTCTATTTTCTTTATACATGCTTCCTTTGTATGCTATATTTAAGAGGCACAATGTTTCATACCACTGTTACACAGATGATACTCAGTGTTATGTTCCCTTGCACCCAAAGGATGTCTCCAGTTTAGTGTCTGTTTGATTGTCTGAGAGATGTTAAACAGTGGATGTCTGTCAACTTCCTTCACGAGTCTAAGACTGAGGTCTTCATTTTTGGCTCCCCTGCTTCTACAGAGGTTGTGGCCAGTAAACTGGGACCTCTATCTGGTAATCTTCATTCACATGTCAGAAACTTAGGCATTACTTTTGACTCTGCTTTGACTTTTGATAAACAGATCAATGCTGTGGTTAGAAGTTGTTTTTATCAGCTAAAGAATATTGCAAAGTCATTCTTAACATTAAGAGACATGGAGTCGGTAATACATGCTTTTATCTCATCCAGATTAGATTATTGTAATGTATTGTACTTGGGTGTTTCACGGTCTCTATTGTCACGTCTTCAACTTGTTCAAAATGCTGCCGCTAGATTGTTAACTGGAACAAGGAAGAGGGAACATATTTCACCAGTGATGATCTCTCTCCACTGGCTCCCAGTTAAATATCGCATCCATTTTAAAACATTGTTGTGTTTATAAGGGTTTGCATGGACTGGCTCCGTCATATATCTCCGATCTCCTTCTGTTCCACTGTAATACCTGCAGGGAACTTCGATCAACTAGTAGTCTTCAGTTGACTGTTCCAAGGACACGCTTGAAATTGAAAGATCGTGCCTTTTCAGTGGCTGCTCCTCAGCTATGGAACATGTTGCCACCCTATATAAGAACTGCACCAACATACGCCGATTTTAAGTCTCTTCTTAAAACGTATGTATTTACTGTTGCATATGGTCATAAGCGCAGTGGCATAACTGTAGTGTACTATCTGTCGCTGTGTTCTATGTTTGCTTTTTTGGTATATGCTTACATTTTGTACAGCACTTTGGCCAACAGCTGTTGTTTTTACATGTGCTCTATAAATAAAATTGACTGACTGACTGGTGACCCTCACCAGTCTTGGTATTTTGTAGTGATCCTTTATCACTGCCACTGTTCTCCGGTGACCCTCACCATCTGCAGTGTCTTCCAGTGACTCTCACCAGCCTCAAGTCTTTCAGTGCCCCACAGCAAAGTCCTGATGCATTTCTCTGCTGGCCTTACCAGAGAAAGTGATGGGAATGCCACATTCAGAGAGGCAGGACGAGGGGTTTTAGGGACTGGAAAAATAATTGAAGATTGTATGAAGCCACTTTATATCCATTCATGCAATCCTGTGTTGTAGGCAGCTGTGCGCACATTTAGAGCCTTCCTTATGGATCGATCTACGCATGGCTTCTGATTAGGAAAACACTTTACAGAGCAAGTGGGAATAGTCCCTTCTATAAGAAACTCTATATAACCAAGCACTGCTGCTGCTGTATACAGGCTGATATCTTTAGAACTTCGCTGAAACGTCTCTCCAGTACGTCTTTTAAAACGGCTTGTGATTGGTCTGCCCAGTGACTTTGTTTTTGATAAACTCACTGGATACCTGTATGCTATTTTAGAGAATTCAGCTAAAGCAGGTAATTACAATGCAAAGATGAATTCTGCAATACTATTACATGATATTCATACCCAACAACTAATCCATTGCGTAACTAACCCTAACTTTCTATAAAGAGTAATTGATTTGCGGAGTATACAAATCAGTCTCCCCTGTTATTTCCATCTTTTGTTTTCTTTGATATCAACATAACAGTAACATCACATGTTGGAGTTGGAGTAAAAATGCATTTTTAAGCCAATACCAAGTTGGTCTAGAGATTACAAAATCATGTTGAAGGCAAATAAACCAGACTTTACACCTGCAAGCATTTAACAAGCTGTAGCCAAAACTCCCTTCTACAGGGTTTACTATTATACAATATCACTTTTAGTATTCACTGGCACTGGACAAGTGCGGTAGGGGAATGTTTATGTTCAAGATTTCTGTAAATAAAACTCAGTTCCCTTTTATCCATAAGGGGTCACTGTGTACCATCAAGCGTGTAAGTCCTTTATCACACAGAAGCTGGTCTTCAACGTGGTGCCATTATACTTCTATAGGTATATTAATAAACACACTTAAAATAAAAGCTGTGTTGAGTCACATCATCATTTTGGAATCGAATCGAAAATGGTTCACAGAATGATTTCAGATGCAATAATGTAATTATTAAGATACTACAAACGTGTACACATTAAGGTTCAAAACTGCTGTGCTTTGCTTTGAAACTGACTAAAGCTAATCAAATAATTCACAATTCAATCTCCCAGCACTTTATTATTATTATTTTTTTACACAATTTATTTTTTAAAACGTATTCGCAAAAGAATAATATTAAGTACATGACTTGGCCTACTAAAGTGACAAGTGCTGAAGTTTTCAAATGTAATATTCTTCACTGTATCATTCCACGTGTCTGTGTTCGCTTTATAGAATTCTTTTGGAATGTTTTCATTGGAGTAAAACGAAACGGATTACATCGAGTAAGCTACAGCAGAACTACATTTAAACCGTGAAACCCTTTCCACCAGAAATGTTTATTTGCTTTATTGCGCAACTCGTTTGCTTGATTAGGTTTGAACTCTCGAGAGGGATGGCCAGTTGTCTGAGGAGCTAACAATGTAACTCAATAACAATACTCCACCCGCAGGAGAATGCTTTGTTCTCTGAAAAGCTGCTGATAACAGAGCCGCGTGCGCCGCAGACCAGCAGGACCAGCTCTGTGTCTGACCAGCTATCAATGCTACTGTACTTCACGAACGAAACCAGCACACAAACATGCTGGAAATATATTTTAATGCAAAAAAAATCTTTAACAACAATGCACACAAAATCTACTTTGGTGGTTTAGAATGGTTCTCTTCATATTTACAGATCAAACTTGAACAGGCCATGACAACATTGATCATCCTTTGCATGACTATCAAAGGAAAGCTTGTATTTCACAGTGATACAAAACCAAGTCTTTGAGATTTGAACGCAGATGCTTTTTTAGAGCCCCAATTTATTTATTATTATTACCATATATAGTTATATATATCAATTTTCTCTTTGGGAAGGCGATTCCGGTTACAGAAAATCTCTTAAGGCAACCCTGGAAAAAAACAATAGTTGGCAAGTTTCAGATTCAGGAAACTGAAACCTTATATTATTTTAAAAAATATAATAAAATATTTCAGGAATATAATAATTAAAAAAAAAAAAATGATTCACCCTAATATTCCAAACCTGTATTCTTTTCTTTATTTAAAAACCAAAAGGAGATATCAGGAAGAATGTTTCAAGCCTCCAGCTTCCGTGCAATTAACATGGATGGTGATTTAAACTACCAAGCTCTACAAAAGAACAAAAACGCATCATAAATTTATTATAATAGTCAATATGAATTATGTGCTATATTCCAAGTCTTCCGAAACCATAATTCGATTTTCATCCCTTCGGCCTCAGCTTTAAAATCCCATTTGCGGTCACATATTTTAAAACATCCCATATGTTACTTGGTCACAAAACATGTCAAAGACGTCAATTCTGGTGCAAGGCATCAAAATTAGTCAACTCTGAAAAAGACGGTCTATTTTGTTGTGGAGACTAACATTATATAATAGAGAAAATATGTGACTGGAATGACATTCGGGTGAGTAAATCGTCAATACGATTGTTTCTGAGTGAATTACTCCTGTAAGGTACTGATTTTAAAGCAGTGGTGCGCTGATAACAGAGCCGCGTGCGCCGCAGACCAGCAGGACCAGCTCTGTGTCTGACCAGCTATCAATGCTACTGTACTTCACGAACGAAACCAGCACACAAACATGCTGGAAATATATTTTAATGCAAAAAAAATCTTTAACAACAATGCACACAAAATCTACTTTGGTGGTTTAGAATGGTTCGATTCAAATATATCGTATTAGTTATTACGAAATGAAGGCCGTTTCACACCATTACATACAAACATCAGTATTTTTTTCTCTTCATATTTACAGATCAAACTTGAACAGGCCATGACAACATTGATCATCCTTTGCATGACTATCAAAGGAAAGCTTGTATTTCACAGTGATACAAAACCAAGTCTTTGAGATTTGAACGCAGATGCTTTTTTAGAGCCCCAATTTATTTATTATTATTACCATATATAGTTATATATATCAATTTTCTCTTTGGGAAGGCGATTCCGGTTACAGAAAATCTCTTAAGGCAACCCTGGAAAAAAACAATAGTTGGCAAGTTTCAGATTCAGGAAACTGAAACCTTATATTATTTTAAAAAATATAATAAAATATTTCAGGAATATAATAATTAAAAAAAAAAAAATGATTCACCCTAATATTCCAAACCTGTATTCTTTTCTTTATTTAAAAACCAAAAGGAGATATCAGGAAGAATGTTTCAAGCCTCCAGCTTCCGTGCAATTAACATGGATGGTGATTTAAACTACCAAGCTCTACAAAAGAACAAAAACGCATCATAAATTTATTATAATAGTCAATATGAATTATGTGCTATATTCCAAGTCTTCCGAAACCATAATTCGATTTTCATCCCTTCGGCCTCAGCTTTAAAATCCCATTTGCGGTCACATTTTAAAACATCCCATATGTTACTTGGTCACAAAACATGTCAAAGACGTCAATTCTGGTGCAAGGCATCAAAATTAGTCAACTCTGAAAAAGACGGTCTATTTTGTTGTGGAGACTAACATTATATAATAGAGAAAATATGTGACTGGAATGACATTCGGGTGAGTAAATCGTCAATACGATTGTTTCTGAGTGAATTACTCCTGTAAGGTACTGATTTTAAAGCAGTGGTGCCAGTGAACACTAACATTCCTGCTCATCCACACGGCCTAAAAATAGCGCTAGTCGATGCTAACTGAATCTGAAAAGCTTGAGGGAAGGGAGGTGCTGGTGTTTATTGGCAGGCCTTTACTCGTCCTGTGACCTGTGAGGCACCGGTGAAGTCAAGAAGAGTGTTGAGGTTTGTTCACCTGATATTTCCTCCGCTGAAGAGTATAAAGTGCTGCTAATGGAATTCCTGCAAGAAATACAGCACAGACTGTGCTGAAACAACACCTCCACACTGATCATTCACAGCACTGTTTGAGTCCCGATGCTGCATTGTGGCACACCGTGCGGTTTGAGGCCCATCGGGCCGACAGCTGATGGAGCGAATGACTGTCATGCCAGAGAGGATTCGTCTACCGCACGCCACGCACACATGCAATGAGCTAACAGCACTGCGGAGGCCGCATACTGAGCTTTCCCTCTGCCTAAACTAGGTTCAGATGGGATATTCATTCATAATCAAAACCATCGATCAGGAAGGGGTTGCTCAGACTGAAGCCTCCGCCATCGGCAGTCTGAAAGGCAACTGTATATGAAATTCCCATAAAACCAGTCAGATCATATTTCTGTGGTGCCCCGCACATGATATGTGGACAAAATCATGAAGAACAAGGTAGCAAGGTAACAACAAGGTAACAAATTAGTACGATGTGGCAACAATTTACTCAAACGAGGAAACAAATTAGTATGACGCAGCCACAATTTACGAAAACAAGGGAACGAATTAGTACAACATGGCCACAAACTACTAAAACGCAACGAATTAGTACGACGTAGCCACAATTTACAAAAACAAGGGAACAAATTAGTACAACATGGCCACAAATTACTAAAACGAGGCAACAAATCAGTACGACATAACCACAATTTACGAACACGAGGGAATAAATTAGTACAACATGGCCACAAACTACTAAAACGAGGCAACAAATCAGTACGACGTAGCCACAATTTATGAAAATGAGGGAACGAATTGGTACAACATGGCCACAAACTACTAAAACGAGGCAACAAATCAGTACGACGTAGCCACAATTTATGAAAATGAGGGAACGAATTGGTACAACATGGCCACAAACTACTAAAACGAGGCAACAAATCAGTACGACGTAGCCACAATTTATGAAAATGAGGGAACGAATTGGTACAACATGGCCACAAACTACTAAAACGAGGCAACAAATTAGTATGACATGACCACAATTTATGAACACGAGGGAATACATTAGTATGACGTGGCCACGATTTACTAAAAAGAGGCAACAAATTAGTATGACGTGGACTACAATTCACTAAAACAAGGGAACTAACAGTACTAAAATTTACTAAACGAAGGGAATTAATTAGTACAACGTGGCCACAATTTACTAAAAAGAGGGAACAAATTAGTATGACGTAGCCACAAAAGACTCGAACAAAGGAACAAATTACTACAATATGACTATTATTTACTAAAAAGAGGGAACAAATTAGTACAAGGTGGTTGCAATTTACTAAAAAGTGGTACAATGTCACTACAATTTACTAAAACGAGGGAACTAATAGTACTAAAATTTACTAAAACAGTGGACCGAATTATTACAACGTGGCCACAAAATACTCAAACAAGGGAACAAATTACTACAACATGACCACAATTTACTAAGAAGAGGGATTGATTTAGTACAACATGGCCAAAACAAGGTAATGAATTTGTATGTGGCCACAATTTACTGAAATGTGGGAACAAATTAGTACAACGTAAATACAATATTTTTTCCCCTTGCATATCATGTGTGGGGCAACGTATATTTCACACCGAAAATTTAAAAAATTTTGGATAAAGAAACTGAAGTTCATTTGTTGGATCATTCAGGTTTTTCTGCATTAAAACATTTTCTTGACCGTCGTTTTCCTCACGATTTTGATTGGGACAGGTTTCGTGAGATTGTTGTGGGATTTTGTGAGAAGTTGGACAAGGCTGTAATGAGGATCAGTTTGATCCAACGTGACTCTTTTCCACACATTTGTCCGTCTCACACATAAACGTCAGCAATTTAGACTATTTGCATTCGCTCATGTGAGATGAATCAACAGACTTAAGATCTGACAAGACTTGTGTGACAAGTCTCATTCCTGTTTATTCCTGTACATTTCACAGTGTCAGTCTGGATGGTGGTGGTAGATTAAACCCGAGTTCCAGTATTTGGGGTTTAAAAAGAAAGGATTATAAAAAAATTGTTTTTAAACCGGGTGTGTGAGAAGCCCCAAGGCAGTGCATTGCGAGGCACTTACATGCTTTCAGAAGATGCTGTCTGTGTGCGATCACACGATCCTTTCATTGTTTACTAATGTGGGAAATGGCAGAAACAGGCATTTATGTTGCATTGATTTGTGTCAACTAACACTTGACATAATCCCATGATCAAAAATAAAGCTTCCTCTTTAAAACATCCAGAAGGCACACTTTGAAGTTACTTGAAGAATGAAATCAGTTATTGCTCGGAGATCTGCACATTCGTTTAAAGTGCCGCAAGATAATTGTGCGAGAATTAAAGGCCACCTGACAGTTTTCTATAGTATCCGTTGCTGGAGGGAAGGACTGTGAGATAGCGGTGAGTTGTGAATGGAAAATGGATCCAGTTGTTCAGGATCTGAACACGTGCACTGCCCGCACCACGTACTGCCGGCAGATCGGACATTCATTCATGCGCTTGCCGCACTTTGTGCATGTGACCATGTGTCCGCACTCCAAAAAAACACAGTCAATGGGTGAGTCCATACAGATCTTACACAGGTTCTCCTCCACGGCCGTCCCAGGTCCGGCGTCTATAAAGAAAACAAACTTAGAAGAATAACAATCAGTATGAAAAGAAACTGAAGAGTGCATGTGTGTGAATATCGTGACATTTTGGTCAGGAAATCAAAAATGCAATTTATAACATTCACTTAAAAGCATCTTAATTTTTTTTAATGAGTTTTGATATTTTTTGGATGGGTTAAGTAAAAATGTTAATGTGGTACAACTGTCCTCTTCTCATAATGAAGAAAAAAAAACATAGCTAGGCATAATTTATTATTATTACTACTTTAAAACAAAAATCGGTTAGGGTTAGTTTTTAAAGTCATGTGGTGCAACCAACTTGCAAAAAAGAAAGAAAGACACATTTATTGACCTTGACACATAGTGTCAGATAATTTAACCTGATAGAGCAAGTTGTAAAATGTCACATGGTTAAACTCCCAAAATATTATTTGGGGACAAAATATAAAACGTATAAACCTTTTGAAAATGATTGAGATTGTATTTAAGGTGTAGAATGTTTTTTATGGTCACACCATATAAACATTTTAGGTCAAAAGTGATTGAGATTGTATTTAAGGTGTAGAATGTTTTTTATGGTCACACCATATAAACATTTTAGGTCAAAAGTGATTGAGATTGTATTTAAGGTGTAGAATGTTTTTTATGGTCACACCATATAAACATTTTAGGTCAAAAGTGATTGAGATTGTATTTAAGGTGTAGAATGTTTTTTATGGTCACACCATATGAACATTTTCAACA
>NW_015505944.1:332462-350129 GCF_001515645.1 Sinocyclocheilus grahami
ATTTACTAAAAAGAGGGAACAAATTAGTATGACGTAGCCACAAAAGACTCGAACAAAGGAACAAATTACTACAATATGACTATTATTTACTAAAAAGAGGGAACAAATTAGTACAAGGTGGTTGCAATTTACTAAAAAGTGGTACAATGTCACTACAATTTACTAAAACGAGGGAATAGTACTAAAATTTACTAAAACAGTGGACCGAATTATTACAACGTGGCCACAAAATACTCAAACAAGGGAACAAATTACTACAACATGACCACAATTTACTAAGAAGAGGGATTGATTTAGTACAACATGGCCAAAACAAGGTAATGAATTTGTATGTGGCCACAATTTACTGAAATGTGGGAACAAATTAGTACAACGTAAATACAATATTTTTTCCCCTTGCATATCATGTGTGGGGCAACGTATATTTCACACCGAAAATTTAAAAAATTTTGGATAAAGAAACTGAAGTTCATTTGTTGGATCATTCAGGTTTTTCTGCATTAAAACATTTTCTTGACCGTCGTTTTCCTCACGATTTTGATTGGGACAGGTTTCGTGAGATTGTTGTGGGATTTTGTGAGAAGTTGGACAAGGCTGTAATGAGGATCAGTTTGATCCAACGTGACTCTTTTCCACACATTTGTCCGTCTCACACATAAACGTCAGCAATTTAGACTATTTGCATTCGCTCATGTGAGATGAATCAACAGACTTAAGATCTGACAAGACTTGTGTGACAAGTCTCATTCCTGTTTATTCCTGTACATTTCACAGTGTCAGTCTGGATGGTGGTGGTAGATTAAACCCGAGTTCCAGTATTTGGGGTTTAAAAAGAAAGGATTATAAAAAAATTGTTTTTAAACCGGGTGTGTGAGAAGCCCCAAGGCAGTGCATTGCGAGGCACTTACATGCTTTCAGAAGATGCTGTCTGTGTGCGATCACACGATCCTTTCATTGTTTACTAATGTGGGAAATGGCAGAAACAGGCATTTATGTTGCATTGATTTGTGTCAACTAACACTTGACATAATCCCATGATCAAAAATAAAGCTTCCTCTTTAAAACATCCAGAAGGCACACTTTGAAGTTACTTGAAGAATGAAATCAGTTATTGCTCGGAGATCTGCACATTCGTTTAAAGTGCCGCAAGATAATTGTGCGAGAATTAAAGGCCACCTGACAGTTTTCTATAGTATCCGTTGCTGGAGGGAAGGACTGTGAGATAGCGGTGAGTTGTGAATGGAAAATGGATCCAGTTGTTCAGGATCTGAACACGTGCACTGCCCGCACCACGTACTGCCGGCAGATCGGACATTCATTCATGCGCTTGCCGCACTTTGTGCATGTGACCATGTGTCCGCACTCCAAAAAAACACAGTCAATGGGTGAGTCCATACAGATCTTACACAGGTTCTCCTCCACGGCCGTCCCAGGTCCGGCGTCTATAAAGAAAACAAGAAGTCCTCACAAACTTAGAAGAATAACAATCAGTATGAAAAGAAACTGAAGAGTGCATGTGTGTGAATATCGTGACATTTTGGTCAGGAAATCAAAAATGCAATTTATAACATTCACTTAAAAGCATCTTAATTTTTTTTAATGAGTTTTGATATTTTTTGGATGGGTTAAGTAAAAATGTTAATGTGGTACAACTGTCCTCTTCTCATAATGAAGAAAAAAAAACATAGCTAGGCATAATTTATTATTATTACTACTTTAAAACAAAAATCGGTTAGGGTTAGTTTTTAAAGTCATGTGGTGCAACCAACTTGCAAAAAAGAAAGAAAGACACATTTATTGACCTTGACACATAGTGTCAGATAATTTAACCTGATAGAGCAAGTTGTAAAATGTCACATGGTTAAACTCCCAAAATATTATTTGGGGACAAAATATAAAACGTATAAACCTTTTGAAAATGATTGAGATTGTATTTAAGGTGTAGAATGTTTTTTATGGTCACACCATATAAACATTTTAGGTCAAAAGTGGTTGAAATTGTTGTTGAAAATGTTCATAACCAACATGAAAACCAATTATATTTCTATGAATTTGACACATACTGTACATATTCATGAATTCCACCTGCAGGCTTACCAATTATGTGCATTGCTGCCTGATTAAATTATTCATAGCTTCACAGTAAAACTTGACAAATTAAATGAACACTTAAAATATTAAATGAGGTCATAAGAAATAAACCCACCTGTGCCTTCTGTGGCATTAGACACTGTAAAAATGAAATACAGTCCATGTTAATGTAATGAACAGAAATGATACATTATATATTTAGGCATACTTTAGAAAATGTGGTCATGTTTGCCCAGGCCACTAACTGCAATACCACATTACCTTTTAAAAATATGTCAAACCTACAGGTTACACTGGAAAAAACAGCGCAAACCAAACTATAAAAAAATAACACATCACTGGGACAGTGCTGAGCTGAACACTCAACACTGTACAAACTGAGCCCTCATTCTCATGATGATGCATCTGATCACACACCAAACTCTTTACCCATGTTCTGCAGGTCCTTCTGGTCGTGGTACAAACGCGTGACTCTCTCCATCAGCTCCCATTTCTCACAGCAGCCCTTATAGTCGACGAAGTTCCTGGCGAGAATCTCCTTCAACTGCCGGACACTCAAAGCCTCAATGTCCTCCACTGATCGGAGGTCAGAGAGAGACGCCCGTCGCCCCGGAGCCAGCACTTCCTCAGAGTCTGAAGACTGACACAGAGAAAGACAGCATGCAAACATCTGTTTATCTAGGCCTGAGAGGTAAATGATCTCTTGGCATCCCAAATGCATGCAAACATCCCTCCACTGAGAGTGAAAGCCGACTTCAGAGAACAAGAATCTGCCAAATCAAGGACAAATGCTAGAAAATGAAAGCGTGTCATTTTACTTTCACTTTTGCTGATTTAGAAACAGGTTTTAACCCGCAACCACAAAGCAATCCAGAGATGAGCAAAAAGCCAAAATAGTTTTGCTGTCAAGTTTGGCCGACATAACACAAACTGACACTATGAAGAGAAAGATGTGACATGCCAAGATAGATGCAGAAGGAGATTAGAAAACACACACAGATTAATCGATTAATGAAAGGCAGTGTGAGGACAGTGTGTAACTCCACATCCTGCTATTATGTCAACAGTATATGCTAATGCTAGGGTACAGATAACATGCAAAGTGTTCATTAACATCATGGTTTAAAGGTCTTGTTTAGATTACCTCTAAACTACAGCCTTTTTATGATGATAAGGAGAGGTATTATGCGTCATAACACTGGCCTTCCACCACACGGTAAATGTTGCGCTTATCTTTCTTAATGTAGCATTGAAAGACAGAGCATCCGTATTTGACCAACAGAGAGACTGTACATCAAATTCAGGAATGAAAGAACAAGGGGAGCCACATTAGGGTTGTGCAGATAGACGATAGTATCGTGTATCGCCGATAGTCAGAGATATCACATGTGGCTGATACCTTTGACGATATCAAGCCTATTATTATTATTATTGTCCAATTAATATTAGGGCTTATTTGTCCCATCATATTTCTTTTTATGCTTTTTAACAATGTTGCACGTTATAACCAATCACAAACGATTCTGTTGAGCTTATGAATGCAATGACCAATCAGGGGCATTAAGAATGAGTCATCGCTGAAACAGTGGAGTTTTGTTGTTTATTGCATGCAATCTCTGATTGAATTCTGCTCTCTCGCGAATTCTCTCATCATAAACAACGAAGTGCAGATGTACGTGCAATGCAAGTACAGGAGACAGCTTCACTGATTATAACGGGAGTGTTTTTTTAAAGTGCATAAACTCGCACTAGACTGAAGTCAGTGATGATGTTATTTGATAATGTAAATGTTCTTTGCTCGTTTTCTGTAGCTGCTGTTTGAATAGCAGGAATGGTAAGCATTATAATTAATTACAATGATTTTATTAAATTGTGATCTTGATAAATACAAATACAGGCAGTTGGAGTTCCTGGAGTTGGTTCACTGTCCAGCTATGAAACTAAGTAAATAATTCAATAAATTAGCATGCGTATATCGGCGATTTCACAGGTTGACTATGGAGCATATCGCCCAAGACTAAGCCAAAACAATTAAAGCACACGGTCAAAAGAGCCCATCCACCAGCCAAAGAAATGAAAATCCACCTTATTTATTTAGCAAACGCATGTCATGTTTTTTTTTGGACTTCATAATGTTTAATCAAAATGACGTTAACTGAATCTTCTGGTGAAAATGACAGACTCCTCTCTGGTGACATATGCAGGAAGAAGGCATCTGGACGTGAAAATGTTGAATATCAATCCACTAATTGACTTGTGATGCAGTCTAGACTCATAAATCACACTGTATTCATTCATCCAGGCCAGAGGAGAACCGGTCCTCCGACTGATGCTGGTTTTTCCTCAAGGTTTTTTTTCTTTCTTTCTTTCTTTCTACATTTATTTCACCTGATGGAGTTTTGGTTCCTAGCCACTGTCGCCTTTGGCTCGCTTAGCAAGGTTTTAAAACACTCTTTAATATTCAGTATTATTATTGATTTGACGGCATAAGAATAAAACTTGAACTGACTTGAGCTGAATAATGACACTATTGTCTTCTGTAGAGCTGCTTTACAGCTGAATTGACTTTGTTTCATAACTGATCAACTTTACATATTTGTTGAACTGAATGGAATCCACCTGAACTGACTAGAGCTGCACTGAAACAATCTGTATTGCAAAAAGCGCTATAGAAATAAACGTGACTTGACTTCCTCCAATCATTTAGTCCAGACCCCAACAATCGACTGCAAGCACACAATTAGTTTTAAGAGCAACACCCTTATCGATGGGTAGAATCAAATCCCAGACCCTTCCCCCCCCCCCCCCCCCCCCCCCCCCCAATTCCCCTGTTATGACCACCATCTCCAATTACTCGTCACAAGATTTGTTGCTACTTCTATTTATTGTGACTTTTCACACTAGTATTTTCACCCCATATATGAAAGATCAGTTGATCTGAATCACAAAACTGGTCTCAATGGCTTCATTCACTGGGAATGGATTAATCCCGATCTTTACCAAGTTGACAGAATATGAACTATCACTTTAAGATGTGAAAAGAGTAAAACAGACTTTCAAAGAAGCAGTGATTCATCCCAGCCTGCAGCCAAGCTTTTTCCCACGCTCACAGAACCCACATGGAAGCAGAAGACATTCTTTAAACGGACTCTGCTGACAACGGCATAAATCATCTTTTCATTGCAGAAGAATGAGAGAGAGATTCCTAGGCATTCTGAAGTGCGACAGGTCACTGTTCTGTCCTCTACCCCATTTAACGCCCCAGACAGCACTGCAGCAAGAAGAGGAGGAGAGGTGAGGAGTTTCAGGAGGTACCTGCAACTCCTGCTCCACCTGCAGCTCAGCGTCCATCTCGCTTTCAGCTGTCGCCTCAGCCAAGCTCTAAGGGTCAAGGGTCAAAGGTCACAGCCAACACAGTTTAACACAGCTGTGCTCCCGATCTAACTCACTTTAAGTTACAACAGATATTTTGCACGCTCCTAAGTGTTCTTAAGAGACCGTCTGTGTCAAAAGTGAGTCACACAAGTCATTTTAAAGCTGTGCTTTAAAGTGCTGTGTGAACCAAACCGAGAAGAAGCGAAGCACATGCAAGCGGCTGTGTGCATAGATGAATTTTAAAATTCAAAAACAGATGAATGGTTTCCAAACAAATATTGAGCAGCAAAAACTGTTTTCAAGATTTGGTAATAATAAAAAATGTTTCTTGATCAGATCAGCATATTAGAATGATTTCTGAAGGATCATGTGACACTGAAGACTGAAGTAATAATGCTGAAAATCCAGCTTTGATCATAAGAATAAATTACATTTTACAATATATTCACATTAGTGCTGTCAAAATTAGTGTTAACACAGACGATAAATTTTTCCACTTTAAAGGCATTACAAATATTTAACGCAGGGGCGGGGCTAGGTTTGGCCAACCCACTCACAGCTTCGGTCTCTTTGTTTCTTGACAAGAATGGCATTTTTTAGAGGCAGAACATCTTTACAAAAACATCAAACTTTTTAGACGTGCACTCCACTTTGCTTCAGCGCCAGGTGCAAGTCAAACGAGCACGGAAAACAGTACAGGTGACGAGGAGCTTCATTAGAACAACAGTGAACTGCAGTCAGATGAGATGTTGTCAGGACATTATGTCAGTAAAAATGAGTTTTCCTGTCCTGTCAGTCGTTATACTGTGCTCGTAGCATGTGCTCTTCAATTGCACGCACAAATACGGCGGCGTGCGCTGTAGCCTGTATCATTTCTTAAATTTCATAAATCATTAAAGCGCAAGTGAAACTATGAGCACGCGTGTCAGATCCACATCACGTTCAGCAGTGGCAGCTCTTAAATAGCAGCCAAATAACCTAATAGCCCTGCTGCTGTGAAGTCTGTTAATCAAAGAACAAAAAAAAAAAAAAAGGAAATCAATAACTTTTGTAGCATTAAGTATTCATCTATATTTAATTTACAATTTAGTGTTGGATAACTTTATTAAATTTCTGTACATTTCCTACCTGCAAATATGACATTTATAATAATGGCTTTATGTGAAGATTGTTTTAAGTTCACTTAAATTGGAAGCGGTCATTTTTAAAAGTCTAATAAATGTTAAAATTGATGGCTCTCAATTATAGTAATGTTGAATGGCTATAGTCAATGGTTAAATATTAGGAAAAAATAATTTCCTAGAGACATTTTTATGACTCGCCTTCAGTCATAAAAAGATGCCATTAAATACTAAGCATATACTATCTTTATGTTATTTCTACATTAAAGGGGTCATATGATGCTGCTAAAAAGAACATTATTTGGTGTAATGAAATGTTTATGAAGTTCAAAAAATTATTTTCCACATACTGTACATTATTGTTTCTCCTCTATGCCCCGCCTTTCTGAAACACGTCGATTTTTACAAAGCTCATCGGTCTGAAAAAGCGAGGTGTGCTCTGATTGGCCAGCTATCCAGTGCGTTGTGATTGGCCGAATACCTCAAGCGTGTGACGGAAATGTTACGTCCCTTACCATACTGTGATGCCGTGTCCGGCCGGAGCGACGAGACAAAAACATTAAAACCCATTATAAACGAGGCATTTGTTGCATCCAGTGGGGTCATAATTACTGATTACAATGACTTATACTGTCTTTTTACGCGTTGCATTGCATCGCGCCACGTAAACATAAAACTCTGTCTGCATTTGTGATCGGAGAAATGACAAACAACAAGTGCTACTCTACTTCCCAAAATTCGCGTTTGAATCATCAGTGGCAACGAAAAAACACAGTGGCCTAGCGTGAGGGGAAGCCCCGGCTTAGCGTGTGCTGAGGCCGGGATGGACTCCGCTTGGTCCACGGTGAAAATTGATGTATTTCCTCAGCGACCAGCACGGATCAGCTCCAGGCATGACGAAGCGGATATTGTCCTCTTTTGGAAGACCAAACAAAGTAGTTTCCCTTTCACAACGAAGCACACAGCGTCTTCAGGACATGGCTGCAGCAGCAACAATACTACAGTGAGAATAAAAGTTACGCCCAATTTAGTGTTGGATAACTTTATTAAATTTCTGTACATTTCCTACCTGCAAATATGACATTTATAATAATGGCTTTATGTGAAGATTGTTTTAAGTTCACTTAAATTGGAAGCGGTCATTTTTAAAAGTCTAATAAATGTTAAAATTGATGGCTCTCAATTATAGTAATGTTGAATGGCTATAGTCAATGGTTAAATATTAGGAAAAAATAATTTCCTAGAGACATTTTTATGACTCGCCTTCAGTCATAAAAAGATGCCATTAAATACTTTACATATACTATCTTTATGTTATTTCTACATTAAAGGGGTCATATGATGCTGCTAAAAAGAACATTATTTGGTGTATTTGGTGTAATGAAATGTTTATGAAGTTCAAAAAATAATTTTCCACATACTGTACATTATTGTTTCTCCTCTATGCCCCGCCTTTCTGAAACACGTCGATTTTTACAAAGCTCATCGGTCTGAAAAAGCGAGGTGTGCTCTGATTGGCCAGCTATCCAGTGCGTTGTGATTGGCCGAATACCTCAAGCGTGTGACGGAAATGTTACGTCCCTTACCATACTGTGATGCCGTGTCCGGCCGGAGCGACGAGACAAAAACATTAAAACCCATTATAAACGAGGCATTTGTTGCATCCAGTGGGGTCATAATTACTGATTACAATGACTTATACTGTCTTTTTACGCGTTGCATTGCATCGCGCCACGTAAACATAAAACTCTGTCTGCATTTGTGATCGGAGAAATGACAAACAACAAGTGCTACTCTACTTCCCAAAATTCGCGTTTGAATCATCAGTGGCAACGAAAAAACACAGTGGCCTAGCGTGAGGGGAAGCCCCGGCTTAGCGTGTGCTGAGGCCGGGATGGACTCCGCTTGGTCCACGGTGAAAATTGATGTATTTCCTCAGCGACTAGCACAGATCAGCTCCAGGCATGACGAAGCGGATATCGTCCTCTTCGGATGGACTCCGCTTGGTCCACGGTGAAAATTGATGTATTTCCTCAGCGACCAGCACGGATCAGCTCCAGGCATGACGAAGCGGATATTGTCCTCTTTTGGAAGACCAAACAAAGTAGTTTCCCTTTCACAACGAAGCACACAGCGTCTTCAGGACATGGCTGCAGCAGCAACAATACTACAGTGAGAATAAAAGTTACGCCTTCTTTCTTTGCGTGAACATTTGGGCGGAGTTATGCAAATCTTCCCAGATCGTGACGTAGACATGTGGGGGTGTGTTAGAATGAGCCGTTTTAGGTAGGCATGGTTAACTCTTAACTTTTATAAAGAATATCTCTTTGGTTTTGAGACTTTAGTGTTCGCAACTTTACAGATCTTCTTTATGCACCAAGAGTTTGTAACACGCCAAAGAGAAAGGAAACATTTAAATGGCATCATATGACCCCTTTAATTTAAAGAAAAATCGTGGTTAATTTCAGAAGAATTTGTGCGATTAATTTGTTTAGTTTTTTTAATCGACTGACAGCACTAATTCACATGGGGATGGTTATTTTAAATTGTAATAATATTTCACAATATTACTGTTTTTACAGTGTTTTTCATTAAATAAGTGGCTTCTTTCAAAAATATATATAAAAAATAAGTTTTTCTAACCTCTGACCAGTAGTGTAAGTAGGAGAGTTAGTTCATTTTTATTTTATTTTTTTACCTGTCCATCTTCTGTTGCTTGAGTCTGAGGCCCCACTTCTGTTGTGCCATTGTCCGTCGATGGGCTCACGGTTATGATTGGAGTGTTAGGTTCCTGGGTGGTCACTGGGGGTGGAGGAATGTGCGTATCAGATGTAGGCGACACATCTGACACGCACAGAACCAGATCGACCAGCTCCTCCTTCTCGCGGCACATCTGCGTGGGGATCTCGTGCAGGTGGAGGTAGTCTCTCAGATCCTTTACCTTGAGCTTCATCAGCTCGGCTCGCTCGAACAGGATGCCCCGGAAACGCTGGCAGGTGTGGCACAGCCATGGCTGGAGGTCCTGTGGAGTGAAGCAGTGACTACAGTAGCTTTTCTTGCAGTCCATGCAAACGTGCTGCAATGAAAAATGAGACGGTGAGTTTTAAAGCCAGGTTAAGACTGGAACACAATGTCTAATCTTACTTAAGGAGTGTTTAACACCATTAAGAACATTGCATTTTGCAACTGACAAGGACATTTACAGGGTGTAAGAACTGGGTCAAAAGCTACGCTCTATTGCATCATTCTAAGCACATCCTCTGGTAACGACATTATGTCTGATAAACAATGAGCTGCACTGGATAATGCCAAAGGAGTCTGGGAAGTTTCTTCAGGAAATATTAACACAACAGAACTCAACTGTAGTGTTCTGGAAGTCACAATGCCATTCAGTCAGAGCTGTGGAGCAACTGACTGCACGTAATCTCATTTCCTTCCACTCACTACTACTTTACTGCCTAAAATCCACATTCCTGCTAAATAAATGCACCCCAAAATCATTAATTCTCATTCAATATTCAGATGTGAAAACCAACCTGGAAAGAGATGCGAGGATTTGGGGAGGAAAATGAAAGATTCTTAGTGCATTCCAGGGAATTTCATTCATGGTTTATATCATAAATTAAATCGGAACAGCAGACCACAAATGCACTGTGTATGTTGTCTTTTTTCATTTACTTAAAGCAGAATACAAAGGAAATATTAAAATAATTAGGAGGAAAATAATGCAGCGGGCTGAAAAGAGCTATTCTATAGGCTAGTTTATTGTTGTTATATCACGTCACACTAATATACCAAACGCAATTTTATTCTACTAACTTCTGAAAACAGAAAATAAATGAAAATGTACAGCTCATTCAGTGAAAATGACGGATAAGGATTATTTTTTTAGCGCAATCTTATGATTTGAAAGTCATTTTGAGTGGAACTTCCCCAAACCGGAAGTGTCTCCCACAATTTAAAACGCAGTAGGAAAAAGGTGGATACAACAAGCACCTCCCCAGTCATGTGTGAACACGCCCCTTACCCGTGATTGGTTACAAGTGTGTTTTGGTGCTCGGTTCGATACACTTTGAACAGCGTTTCTGTTCTCAAATCTCTTACTGCACCTTTAAGGCAATGACACAAGTCGGCCAAACTTTTGCTGTCGCTAAGCATCAGTCGGCCTAGTTTTCATGGTTTTTGCCACCAGTTCTTTCATGTTGGTTTGGTGTGTGTCAGCCTTCTTCCAACTGAACCATAGCTAAGGTTTATCCAAAAAAAGTCGCTATGTTTGTCAGTATGTATATTCTATGGGGGAAAAAAACGCTAAAAGGGTGTGAAAGTTGCTAAATCTAGTGCTAAAGTCACGCTCGTGTGTGTGAGACGCGGGAGCTGATGGCAGGGGCGGTGGATATTTGTGGAGGTCAGTGTGGATATTGTGGATGAGTTCTTCTGTGTCATCACGTTCTATTAGTTCTACAGCTTCAGTTTCGGAACTTTCACGTTTAGTAACACATACAGCTGTGCCCTCACCACAGTGCAACATTGAAAAGGGACCCCTTTCAAACAGTGTCGCGTTCCGAACGTTGTTTAAGCGACAGACACCGGTATTGCGGTATTTAAAAAATTCATATCATAACAAAAATAAACACCGGTATTCAGTATGAACCGGTATACCGCCCAGCACTAGTTACAATTGGGTTCAACAGACTTTCACACGTTACATAATCAGCACAATTTATGTGTGCTAACAGAATAAAAGTTCATCTGAAAATGAACATTCTTGTTGTTCTGTGGAACCTAAAAGAAGATACTTTAAAGAATGGTTTACATCTTTTTGGACAAATACAATACAATTTCACTGAGATTTTGTAACTGACTAAGACAATCAAAAACATTGTATGTTTATGTGATCCATTTGAAATAATTAAACTATGAATCAAACAGTCAAATAATTCCTGATAGCTTATCTGAATTGTTCTTATTTTTAACCAAACAGTTACAAGATTTGTCTTTAACAAGCCAAAAAGAGCGCATGTCACACCTAGCTAGCACCACATAGCTGCTCGCATAAAATTCAAGGCATTAATGTTTGCTTACAAAACCACCACTGGCTCTGCACCCCTTTACCTAAATACGTTACTTTAGACTTATGTGCCCTCTAGAAGCTTGTGTTCTGCAAATGAACAACGCATTATTGTGCCATCTCAAAGAAGCACAAAATCATACTGACTTTTTCATTAACTGTTCCCCCTCCTGGTGGAATGAGCTGCCCAACTCAATCCGAGCAGCTGAGTCCTTAGCCATCTTCAAAAAATGGCTAAAGACACATCTCTTCAATCTTCATTGTACCCTCTAACTCTAGCACTCTCAATTCTACTTGTTTTCTTTTTATTTATAAAAAAAACAAAAACACTTGACCCTTTAACACTTGCATTTTCTATTCTCTAGGTGCTTACGTACCACACATGGACTGCATGCGCACTGCAAACGGAGTATGTGTGAACCTGGTGTAAAAGGCCACCGCACATACAGCTCATGAAATCAGGCTTGTGCTGTGTCAGCGACTATGCAACAATTGCACGATTACCTCTCACGGTTTGGTCACAGTGTTTGAATGAGCTGATAAGATAAATCATTCAGGATGGTAAAAACAGCAGACGTGGGTAACTCCCTCCATACACCACTGTCCAAAGGCTATTACCATGATAGCAATATTACACCAGTAAGATGTGCTGGTATCAAAAAATATATATATATATATTATTGAAATTAAAATCTTTTATGACTAGCATTCACACGATACAATGTAGTTATTAGGGCTGGGTAAAAAATATTGATATTTCGATATTAATCGATTCAAACTTTTACGGAACAATATAGATTCTTAAATCCCAAGAATCGATTAGTCTAGCCTGTTTTCAGTTAATGGACGGTACTTTGAAGGGCACTTCCCATCCAACATATCGCAATAAGCATTGTGCTTTGATACTTTTAATATGAAACAAAGTCTCAGATTTCAAATTCTGTCCATTATTTTGCAGTATTCAAACAATTAATGCCATTTTGGCAGTGTTTAATGTGGAGTGACAGATCACTGTAGCACCTCAGTTCAGTAAAAGCGGCAGCGCGAGGCGCACGTGAACTGATCATCTCCTCCACATTAATATCAGTTTCAGCACAAAATAAACATGACTAAACATCCGAAGTTAAGTTAAAAGAAAGAGTACAACTTTACAATCCATATCCTGTCTCATGTAATCGCTCAATCAGTGTTTCAGCCGCGCAAAGACGTCAATATAACGTCTTGTAAACAATACACGTAACGTCACATTTACCTCAGAAAAACATATTCAGTGACCATAAACTCATTAGTCAGCTAGAAAACAAACTGTAGAGAGAGGAATTTTTCTAAATATATGCACCATATAACATATTCATTATAAATTCTACTGTTCTTCAATGTTTAATTTATGTTTGAATAAATCCATCAAGTTTTTATGACAGCCACCATTATGTTTATATAAAAAAAACCGAATTGAAGTAGAAATATTATTATGTAATTGTAACTATTATTTTAAAAACTTCATTAAATGTAATTTTAACAAATCAGTCAATTTTAACCTTTAATATTATAGTAATGTAGTACCAACTGACTCTCGTGTATATTTTACAGCATTAGTTGAGATTTTTTTCCTTGAGAAAATTTGGCATGTACTGTACCTGATATAGATCCAAAATAATCGATATCGAATCGAATCGAAAGCTTGTGAATGAGAATTGAATCGTGAAATTTGTGTCAAAACCCAGCCCTAGTAGTTATTGTCAACATTAAAGCAAAATTGACACCTCTTTATTTGTCTTATTGTGCAACGTTTAATTAAAGGACATATTCATATCCTAAAAAAAAACATTTGCCTTTCTAATTTTTCATCAAAGCTGTCTGACCTTGAAAATGACTTCTGGTAATCTGCTGGTGCTCTAAACATGCATCATATTGAAGTCTAGTCATTAAAATGTTCAAAAATGTCTCTCAAACACACATTTGCTGGTTTTTGGTAATACAATCTACTATGGTAATGAACATGGATGGTATTGTTATCATAGGCACCTCAAAAAAAGGTGAATAATTCTAGGTATATTTTCTAAATTTTGCACATTAGGGTTTTTTTTCTCCATCAACTGGTTAAAACGTTGGTTGTGGTGGTGCACAATTTTCTGTTTCTGACACACGCCTATCATGGAGAAGAAAGGAAGTCAAACAGTATTTGCATGTTCTTTATTCTCAATGGTGCTTATTAAACAACACCTAATACATAAAGACTTAATATTTCATTCTAAACATTTGTTTACACTTACACATTTTAATCTGGACTAAAACATATCAGTACAAAAAAAAGATATCTAGATATTGGTTTAAAATGTTCTGGTTCTTTGTTATTGTTCTTCACAGTTGCATTCTTTTGCACTTTAATCTGTAAACATTTGTTTTATTTTACAATTTTCTTGTGTTTTATCTTATTGTACTTAAACATTCAGTTATTTTTGTCATTTGAAAAAAAAAAAAAAAGTTATTATAGGCCTACTTGTTTTTAAGAGGACACCACTGTTTTTAACCTGTTTTTGTAATGCAATTCATTACCATGATAACACAGTATACACATTTCAGCAATGATTGTTTCAAAACAACCTTCAGTTCCATTCATTTGCAATCTAAATCTAATCATCTTCAGAGTGCTGACTGCAAACGGCAGACTGAAAGTCAAGTGTGAACAGTGTTGATGCAAACTGGTGTCTGATGAACGACAAACAAAAACAAATGCGTTAAATCACGTGATTGCATTTTCACGATCAATCGTTGCCAGGTACTCATGTCCTTCTCTAGTTTTGGCAACAGTGGCCAATAAAGAGAGAATATTACAGATATTACTTTTGGGACATGCTGCAATGCTCTTTGGTGATTGTACAGACGATGTCATGCTGCAAAACTTAAAAACATCAAGAATCATGAAGAGACTACAAAGCAAAGCCAACTGAGATGTCAAATAACACCCAGCAGAACTGGCCGGACTCTCCTGTGGCACTCTATTCACGGCCTACAGTGCTAACCAGTGCCATTACACACAGTTACGGTCATGGTAACCCAGCAAGATTCTCCTGGCACTGAAAGAACAAGCAATCAGGTTGATTTCTGCCTCAAAAAGCAACAAAGCCCAAAGAAAGAGACTAGCTAACAGGATCCCGTTACTCTGACAAAACCTTAGAGCTACATCCAAAACCGTTCTGATCAGCCTAAGAGATGCTAACAGAACCTCCACAATGACAAGAAAACTGTGAGGTCAAGTGGTGCAACTCAAGTAAAAGTATTGTCATTTTGCTTGAACCACAAATGCATGCAAGCTTACACATTTTGAGAGACTTACTGGTTTTGACACTCATGAGAGTCTAAGATAGCAGGATGTGATGGTTTTACCCGTCACAACAACAAACTAGCTTCTTGGTTGTTGGTTGCACCACAATGACTTATTGAATTTAAGACAAAGATTGTTGTAAATAATATTTATTGTTTTAATTGTTAGCTCAGGATGGTTATACCACCATAACATCTTTGACAAATAAATAAATAAATAAATATACCCATCTACATTTTCCAAATCTCTTGCGCTATGCAGGGTTGGAGGGATGCTGGAGTCTATCCTAGGGTAAGTAAATAAATGTCTACAATTAATTTTAAACCATGTTAAATCACGAAAGAGTTGCACTGAAGTCACTGTATAATATATATATATATATTCCTGTCAGTTGGCATATTACTAGATTAAAGGTTAAAATAAACAAAGTCAATTTATATTTATAAATATAACAAATTAACAAAATCTGAGTTGCATACAAAAATTGAAACTGCACATAAAGCAGATGTTATATTAACTTGTTAATGATATTATGTGATATTAAAGATTATATTTCTGTGATTTTGATATATTTGAAATATAAACGGTGGCTGTCATAACTTGTTTTAATGACCGATTTATTCAAACATACAATAAATGAGATCATTGGCATAAAATGTAATATAGTATATTTTTATTAAAATGTGCCTCACCAACACTTTAGATTAAGGAACTATTAACTAGTTGCTTATTAGCATGCATAGTAGTAGCATATTGGCTGTTTATTAGTACTTATAAAGCACATATTAATGCATGACTATATTCTAGATCCCCTAACCCTACCCAATACCGAAGCATAACTACAACAATTACCCTACTTCCTATCAATAAGCAGCTAATTAGGAGTTTATTGAGAAAAAACTCAGTTAATAGTGTGTTCCCTAATCTACAGTGTTACCCATATGACTAATAGGTTTCATTTTTAAATAAAATTGAGAGCCCTCATATACTAAATATTCCACATTTTTTTAAATCGGTCATTGGCTCTAACCACCAAAGGGATTTCTTCCATTTTTAAACAGGAAACCAAAACTTTTCAAAAACTTAAAAAAAAAAAAAAAAAAAAATCCATCCAATTCAGATTACTTGGCGTCAGCAAACATGGCAGCACGTGCAAAGTTCACAACAACAAATGCTCTCACAGCCCTCGCTGACCAGCTGACTGGACATAGTTACCGCTGGGCAGTCATAAAATACCCCAGCCCCCCTTTAACCCCAGCCCGCAGTGTCAGTACACCCAAACGCTCCCTAGAAACAGACCAACAATAGCTGCACTGTGACTACACAACACAACACACACTGAGACCGGTCTCTCGACAGCAGGAGGATACTCGTAATGCCTGCACTGACTGCTGACAGGTCATGTGCTTGAGGGCAGAGTGGAATCATTAGGTTTGACGGCTCCAGGGAAAGAATTTGAAGGCTAAATGTCTGCAGGTCTATGCAAACTGGTATACGTGTCACACAAACTTACTGCAATGATTCCAGTGGGAATTGTGTCTATGCATTATTTTTGTTTGCTTTTAAATAGAATGTTTAAATATAGTTTACTAGAATGTTGAATCTGGGCTTAAATCTTTATTTGCACAAGAATTGAACAGCCATTACTGGGTAAATAACTCGAGGCTTACCAGCAGCGCTGGAAACACGGTTACAGAAAGTAGAACAAACTCGATTTGCATTTTCTGAGGGAAATACCAACGCTCGCAAAGCAGAGAAATGGGGGTCACGCCACGGCGAAAAAGATCTCGTTAACATCAGCAGCAGGTCATAATGACATCATCATCATCATGACATCACACTTCCCAAATTTTCAATGGCACAAAAATAAACAAAATTGAAAAAATCGTTTAAAATTCTAGTTTAAAACACGCCTGCCAAGTTCTTAGAATGTAATCTTTTTTTTTTTTGAATGCTGGTTTTAATTGGTTTTGAAAAACTCTACGGACAGTTTCGATTGAATGGTTTTAAAAATGTTATGTGGTGTAACCACCACGTAAAACAGTGTAATATTTTCATTTTAAACTCTGAATACATGTTCACTTTTTAAGTGTCATCTTTACAAATATCATGAATTATTAATTTATAAATATCATAGTTTTTTTTAAGGAGTCCAACTATTTTATGAGATTTTAAAACTTATCTTGCCATGTTATAAAAGGTCAAATTATCTGATATTTTAAAGTTTAAGCCTCTATGATACCATTTCCAATTTTTTTTTTTGTCTGCAGTTGCGCCATATGACTAGGCCTGTCGCAATAATCAATATATCGACTTATCGCGCAATATATGTACATGACCTCAATCATTTTTGGTGACGCAATATATCGCCCATTATATTTACTTAAAATATAATTAATTTTAATTCAATTAAATTACTTTTTTTTTATATATATATATATATATATACACACAAATTTATGTCACCATGCTTTGTACATTTCACTTGCGTCTGTGTCTTTTGCAGCTTCTCGTACATAACGTGGTGTAGTCATGAGGTGCTCGTTCACATCGAACAAGTGCTTCTACAAAGTTTCATCTGCAGATATGGCCTTGTTTAGGTGAGTGTGTGTGTGAGTGAGTGTGTGAGTGTGTGTGTGTGTGTGTGTGTGTGTGTGTGTGTGTGTGTGAGTGTGAGTGTGTGTGTG
>NW_015505944.1:350139-352639 GCF_001515645.1 Sinocyclocheilus grahami
TTTGTGTGTGTGTGTGTGTGTGTGTGTGTGTGTGTGTGTGTGTGTGTGTGTGTGTGTGTGTGTGTGTGTGTGTGTGTGTGTGTGTGAGTGAGTGTGTGTGTGTGTGTGTGTGTGAGTGTGAGCATACGCACATCTGACTGCTGAGAAGTGATTGTGTTTTTCAGCAATAGTGTGCACTCTTCATTTACAGAGAAAAGAAGGTCCGGGAAAAATCTGTAGACGGAAAAATCTCCATACAAGTTCTTTGTGCATTTTTATTTTTTTGTACTCGTTAGAAAAGTGCTCGTTTGCACTTTTTGTTAGAAAATGTTTATTTACCATTTATTCAGGTATCTAATATTTTGAGACTTAATTTCCATGATCTAAATATTCTCAAAAATTATAGGTCTTCTTGCATTATTACGCTGTTACATTATGATTATATATTCAGTGGCATAAAATGGTCTTTAAAATGACAATAATATCGCTTATCGTAATTATTTCTGGGGAAATATATCGCACAACAAAAAGTTGTTATCGTGACAGGCCTACATATGACTTGATTTGGCAGACAAAAATATTATCTAAAATATTATGAAGCTGTGAGCAGCATGTTCATTTTTTGTTTTGTTGTTATTATGCCAAAAGTTTTATTTTCAAGAGTTTCATAATTTTATTTTTCTTCATTATGATATCAGGACATTGAATCCACCCTGCCGTGTTTGAAAGCACTTCATGTGCATTAAAAAACACATGTTCATCATGTTTTAACTGAATAGGTGGATCCAGGTAATGCAACGTAAATTGAACGTATGAATAGCACTGTACTTTTATTTTTAGCATAAAACGTTGAAGGTTTAATTAGTGTTCTCACCTTGAAAATGTGAGGTTCAGATACAGACAGCCTGGGATATACAATTCAAGCCACTGACATCTATAAAGAGAAACCAAGCCAAGCAACACATGTACTGCTCCTGCTGTAAAAAGCAGACGATGCACACAATGGCCTGGAAACCTCACACATCCGCGGGTTAGCTCGCTCTTCTAAAGCTTCCTCTGCAAACAGGACAACTGTTGCTCAAGACCAATCGTGTAACGTTAGCAGAAGAGTTAAACGAGCATATACACACTTCACAATTACTGTAGGATTGAAATGATACACTATATAAGTTACACAGTTACAGTTATAGCCCTTTAAAGCGTTGTATCGGGATTACACAAACATAGTTTAGAGTATAGCCAACATAATAAAGCATTAGCACAGTACAGACTACAGTATTAGTATAGTATCACACTTTGAAGTTTCATGCGACCAAGAGTGACAAAGCTGACATTAAAGCGTTTTAAACACTGAAGAGATATAATAAATAAAGAAAGTAAAAGACAGCAGAGTTTGTGTAATTTCTAACGTTACCCTCTTTATTCAGTCGCGAGGACGATATTAAACTTAACTTACCTCGAACGAAGCGCTCGCTAACCGCCGCCGCATACGTCCACGACTCTGAGCTGATCGATGATCCTCACCGGACAAGTAAAGACGGTATTAGACTTTAATTTTACGGCTGAACTTGGACAAAGTCACGCACTTCAGACGTTTCGGTTTGTGAGGCACTCGAGTCCAGCCGTTAATAGCAGCGCGAGCGCGACTACGTCAAAACACGACGTCGAACGTCAACGCGTTTGACGCACTCATTGAGTTACGAAGGAACACTCACACACACACACACACACTCACTCACTCATCACACACACACAAACACACACACACACACAAACACACACACACACTCACTCACACACACTCACTCACTCACTCACTCACTCACACACACTCACACTCACACACACACTCACACACACACTCACTCACTCACTCACTCACTCACACACACTCACACTCACACACACACTCACACACACACTCACTCACTCACTCACTCACTCACACACACTCACACTCACACACACACTCACACACACACTCACTCACTCACTCACTCACTCACACACACTCACACTCACACACACACTCACACACACACTCACTCACTCACTCACTCACTCACACACACTCACACTCACACACACACTCACACACACACTCACTCACTCACTCACTCACTCACACACACTCACACTCACACACACACTCACACACACACTCACTCACTCACTCACTCACTCACACACACTCACACTCACACACACACTCACACACACACTCACTCACTCACTCACTCACTCACACACACTCACACTCACACACACACTCACACACACACTCACTCACTCACTCACTCACTCACACACACTCACACTCACACACACACTCACACACACACTCACTCACTCACTCACTCACTCACACACACTCACACTCACACACACACTCACACACACACTCACTCACTCACTCACTCACTCACACACACTCACACTCACACACACACTCACACACACACTCACTCACTCACTCACTCACTCACACACACTCACACTCACACACACACTCACACACACA